>NC_043001.1:132940422-133075422 GCF_006345805.1 Octopus sinensis | reverse complement strand
TTCAAAATCATTTCAGTACAATTACGCATTTAACCCAATAAATGTAATATCTTATAATCAGTACAATCACATTTAAACATCCACAAACATCTATACAACTACAATAAAACGACCATGTTCAGACTGTACAGTCACACTAAAATAGCCAGACACATCTCTACAATCACAATAACACAGACAAATAAAAATTAAGCAGTTGTAATAAAACAGTCTCGTTTATGCTGTAAAGTCGCAATAGATTCATTACATACATCTCTACATCTTTATATATAAAAGAGAAGTTGTGTGTCTGTCTCCTACGATTTAGATTCCTAACTACTCCCACATTTTGCGGTGCAGTTTAACCAAAACCGGGTATCTTATAGTCGTGATTCATATCGAGCCCTTCTGGGTATTAGCGCGCGTCTACGATGAGTCTACGATTAAAAAAAAAAATTACCAAAATTTTTTTTCCATTTTTTAATGCATTTTTTTGCTATTTTTTGGCTATAACTGCCTAAAATTGCTTATATAGTTATTTCCCTTACAAACCCGAGCAACGCCGGGCGATACTGCTAGTTTACAATAAAACAGTTACATGTATCCGTACAATGACAATTAAACAGTTACATAAACCGTACAATAACAATAGATCGGGCACATGCACTATTTCTGTTGGCAGAAATATTCGTTTCAAATTTTGGTACAAGACCAGCAAGTTCATTATATTTGCCCCAATGCTCAAATGGTACTTATTTTATTGACCCGGAAAGGATGAAAGGCAAAGTTGACCTCGGCAAAATTTTAACTCAGAACGTAAAGACGGACGAAATGCCGCTAAGCATTTTGATCGGCTGCTAATGATTATGCCAGTGCGCCAACTTGTGGACAGAAATATTGAAAAAAAACTAAAGTTACAAGAAGTGGACGATGGAGACCTTGAGTAGTCGCTCGACCTGCTTGCATTAGCAGCCAAATAAATTTCTCTCAAATCTCTCCTTATCATCTTAAACGGCACATCGGATATTGTAATCCAGAGAACACTTTGTTGCAAAAATACAAACCAAAATAATTATGATATATGTATGGGCTTAATTGAAGCTAAACCACAATGTGGAAGCACTCCGTCGGTTACGACGACGAGGGTTCCGGTTGATCCGAATCAACGGAACAGCCTGCTCGTGAAATTAACGTGTAAGTGGCTGAGCACTCCACAGACATGTGTACCCTTAACGTAGTTCTCGGGGATATTCAGCGTGACACAGAGAGTGACAAGGCCGGCCCTTCGAAATACAGGTACAACAGAAACAGGAAGTAAGAGTGAGAGAAAGTTGTGGTGAAAGAGTACAGCAGGGATCACCACCATCCCCTGCCGGAGCCTCGTGGAGCTTTAGGTGTTTTCGCTCAATAAACACTCACAACGCCCGGTCTGGGAATCGAAACCGCGATCCTATGACCGCGAGTCCGCTGCCCTAACCACTGGGCCATTGCGCCTCCTGAAGCTAAACAATAGTTGTCAAGGAAAGACATTAGTACGTGATCAACAGTTACACTGAAACAACTAAGACGATCTCTACAGTCCCCACGAACCTATGATATATCATATGGCAGTTATTTATTTGATATCATCACATAAGTTTTACGGAATACGTTAAAGGAAAGAATTCGAGAAATAGGTACAACAAACATTTTCCGGATATTGATAGTCCAGAACTTCATATAATCCGCATTAATTTACGAGCAGGAACTACAAATTATCGTGGCCACCAGACTTGTTTACTGGTACCCAGTGTTAATGAACTTGTACCTGTATTTCATTTAATTATTTAAATAAATTTAATGTTTATTTAATTTAGAGTGTGCTGACCAAAGTTACCACTCCTGATTCATACATACATACATATATATATATATTTATATATATGATATATATATATATATATATATATATATATATATATATATGTGTGTGTATATATGTATGTATGTATATATATATATACATACATACATTTATATATATGAATATATATATATATATGTGTGTATATATGTATGTATGTATATATATATATATACATACATAAAGGGAGAATTCACAAAAAAAGAAAAAAACACGAAGACAGCTAGTGTAGACAACAAACAGATGTATTAGTATAACGCTCGGGAAGTGAAAAAGTCTTTAACGTTTCGAGCCTACGCTCTTCCACAAAAAGGAACACAGAAAGCAAATAAAGAATGTCTAGTGGCTAGCGATCTATCATGGCGAATGGATACATACATACATACATATATATAAATATATGCATGTATGTATGTATGTATGTATGTATGTATGTAGTATGTATGTATGTATAAATTAGTGATCAGGAATGACTTCGGAAGAAAAGTTTCGGAAAATCGAAGTTGTACCCATACTTCTATTAACAAAATAATCTAAATTCACAATAATTTATAGTATATATTACTCAGATGAAATCCAGAGACAATTAGTAGTGTTCAAAAGATTCAAACTCAGAATCCGATGTCTTTACAGGGAATTGATTCCGCAAGGTAAAGAATGGCTATAAGAGGGATCAGGTTGAGCGGATATAGAGGCAATTATGTGAATAAACAAATTGGATATATTAAATATAATAGTTTGTGTGATACAAATTTTGTATTTCATACCCAAACTATTATGAAGATATCTAATTTCTTTATACGCATAATTGCCTCAATAGGTTATGGATGGAAGCACTCCGTCGGTTACGACGACGAGGGTTCCGGTTGATCCGAATCAACGGAACAGCCTGCTCGTGAAATTAACCTGTAAGTGGCTGAGCACTCCACAGACACGTGTACCCTTAACGTAGTTCTCGGGGATATTCAGCGTGACACAGAGAGTGACAAGGTACAACAGAAGCAGGAAATAAGAGTGAGAGAAAGTTGTGGTGAAAGAGTACAGCAGGGATCACCACCATCCCCTGCCGGAGCCTCGTGGAGCTTTAGGTGTTTTCGCTCAATAAACACTCACAACGCCCGGTCTGGGAATCGAAACCGCGATCCTATGACCGCGAGTCCGCTGCCCTAACCACTGGGCCATTGCGCCTCCACCAATAGGTTATAGTAGATACGTATCAAATTATATCAGAACGTTACGCTGCTAACTGTTCTATAGAATTACCTCACCTTCGTAGTTTCTTGATATAGCAACCAAATTTTTTCTCATGAAATTCGTCCTCATAGTATATCAGCTCCGATGTATTCTGAGTCTGTGAGTATATCCACAACCAATACGGGACAACCCCGGAAGTGGAACTCCTCAGATGATTAAATTTAGATCAAACCAGAATATTAAACAATTTACATCTATGTTCTCAGTACAGGACAGGTGGGTGTTTCTGAGACACTTATATTTTCGATTTGTCTCCATAAAACTGACCGATGCTAATCAACAATAATTATCATTTCATTGTCACTGTTACTTAATTCCTTAGAATCGAATGCAAACAACTTCTATAACGAAAATTTGATATTTAGTTCAGATAGGCGCAGGAGTGGCTTTGTGGTAAGTAGCTTGCCTACCAACCACATGGTTCTGGGTTCAGTCCCACTGCGTGGCATCTTAGGCAAGTGTCTTCTGCTATAGCACCGGGCCGACCAATGCCTTGTGAGTGGATTTGGTAGACGGAAACTGAAATAAGCCTGTCATGTATATATATATATGTATGTGTGTGTGTATATGTTTGTGCGTCTGTGTTTGTCCCCCTAGCATTGCTTGACAACGGATGCTGGTGTGTTTACGTCCTCGTCACTTAGAGGTTCGGCAAAAGAGACCGATAGAATAAGTACTGGGCTTACAAAGAATAAGTCCTGGGGTCGATTTGCTCGACTAAAGGCGGTGCTCCAGCATGGCCGCAGTCAAATGACTGAAACAAGTAAAAGAGTAAAAGAGTAAAGAGTATATCCATTACAGTCTTTGATGATGATCATGATGATGATGATGATGATGACGACGACGATAATGATGATAACAACGACGACGAAGGCGATGACAACGTTGATGGTGGTGATGATGATTGTGATCGATGGTGGTGGCGATGATCGTTGTGGTGATGATGATGATGATGATGACGAATACCAGTAACCAGACTATCGTGCACAGAATTTAAGAAATTACCAGCTTAACTACAAATCTAAAGTGATTAAGGCCTCTAAGAAATACTCCGATGTTCGTAACTATAGTTGGCAAATATCTTTTAATTTCCCAATCATTGGACTGCAGCCATGATGGGGGGTCAGTCTTGCAGGGTTTAGTCGAACAAATTGAACCCAGTTATCAAGCGGTCGTGGAGGGCAAAAACACACACACACACACAAACATACACACACACACACACCACACACAACACTAACACGCACACATACACACACACAACCACACTAACACACACGCACACACACACGCACACACACACACACAACCACACCACACACACACACACACACACACACACACACACACACACTCACACATGCAATTGGTTTCTTTCAGATTCCGTTTACCAAATCCACTCACACTGCTTTGTGCCGGCCCTGGGGGCTTATAGTAGAGGACACTTCCCCCAAGGTGACGGGCACTAGGACTGAACCCGAGGCCACATGGCTGAGAAGCTTGTTTCCCAACCACACACCCACGCCTAAATATTCACATCACCACGTAGAAAATAATCTCACAAGATTAACCAATATTGTTAGAGATTTCTCTTAATGCAATTTATAACATTTTCCCCCGCCAGATATAAGGTCATGGTAGGAAATATCTATCCATAGGCGCAGGAGTGGCTGTGTGGTAAGTAGCTTGCTAACCAACCACATGGTTCCGGGTTCAGTCCCACTGCGTGGCACCTTGGGCAAAGTGTCTTCTGCTATAGCCCCGGGCCGACCAAAGCCTTGTGAGTGGATTTGGTAGACGGAAACTGAAAGAAGCCTGTCGTATATATGTATGTATATATATATATATGTGTGTGTGTGTGTTTGTGTGTCTGTGTTTGTCCCCCTAGCATTGCTTGACAACCGATGCTGGTGTGTTTACGTCCGTGTCACTTAGCGGTTCGGCAAAAGAGACCGATAGAATAAGTACTGGGCTTACAAAGAATAAGTCCCGGGGTCGATTTGCTCGACTAAAGGCGGTGCTCCAGCATGGCCGCAGTCAAATGACTGAAACAAGTAAAAGAGTAAAAGAGTAAAGAGAGAGTTTCTCCGGATCAAGGCTGACTTGGAGACAAACAACAAAAACATTAAGAGAAGTCTCTTAATGTAATTCTTTCTACTAAAGGTACTTAATCTGAAATTTTTGGAGAAAGGGCTAGTCGACTACATCGACCCCAATGCTCAACTAGTACTCATTTTATTGACCCCGAAAGGATGAAAGGTAAAGTCGACCTCGGTGGAATTTGAACTCAGAATGTACAGCTGGAAGAAATGTCACTAAGTATTCTTTTCTACTCTTGGCACAAGGCCCGAAATTTTGGAGGAGGGAGCCAGTCGATTAGATCGACCCCAGCACGCAACCCGTACTTAATTTATCGACCCCGAAAGGAAGAAAGGTAAAGCCGACCTCGGTGAAATTTGAACTCAGAACGTACAGTTGGAAGAAATGTCACTAAGTATTCTTTTCTATTCTTGGCACAAGGCGCGAAATTTTGGAGGAGGGAGCCAGTCGATTAGATCGACCCCAGCACGCAACCCGTACTTAATTTATCGACCCCGAAAGGAAGAAAGGTAAAGCCGACCTCGGTGAAATTTGAACTCAGAACGTACAGCTGGAAGAAATGTCACTAAGTATTCTTTTCTACTCTTGGCACAAGGCGCGAAATTTTGGAGAAGGGAGCCAGTCGATTAGATCGACCCCAGCACGCAACCCGTACTTAATTTATCGACCCCGAAAGGAAGAAAGGTAAAGCCGACCTCGGTGGAATTTGAACTCAAAACGTACAGCTGGAAGAAATATCACTTAGTATCGTGTCCAGCAGGCTAACAATTCTGTCAGTTCACCACATTCAGGTCACTTAATGTAATCGATAACTTTAAATATTTGATATATCTGTTCAAAAGTGTATTTTCTTGTTTTCGGTTAAAAGAAAGAAACTTCTACGTGACTCACAAATTTTAATTAAATTAAATAAATGAAATAATGATAGTAATAATAATGACAGCAACAGTAATAACTAATTGAAAATACGAAAACAAAATAGTTCTGAACTGTTTTCAGAGAGAGACAGAGAGAGAGAGAGAGACAGACAGAGAGACAGAGAGACTGCGAGAAAGAGAGACAGAGAAAGACAGAGAGTTATAATTTCTTTTACTCACCACTGAAAGGAAGAATTGTTGCTTGAATAAACAGTAGAAAAATTTGAATCTTCATGCTGTATTTATGTTGTCGCTGAAGCTGGAAATTTGGTAGTATCGATGGTAGGGAAAATGTTAGCACCAGCAACTGATAGTGTTGGGATAGTATTGGTAACAGATGATAATATATTCGTTTAGTTCTGACTTTTGAAATGAGTAGCAATTACATCCTTCCTTGATTTCGTATTCGTGTTAAAAGCCAAGAACTTGAACATTTGATGACAATCTTAAGATCGGTTGATTCACACACAATAGGGTAATGTTAGAAAGGAGAGTGACAGACAAGTGATAGGTAGAACAGAACACAAAGTGAATGAGACAAAGTTACAGGGATCAGGTTTGGCAGACACAAAACGGGAGACAGCGATTGAGAAAGAAATACACACGCGCACACGCGTACACACACACATACACACACACATACACACAGACACACTCACAGAACGACAGACAAAAAGATGAAATGAAAGAAGATGAAGGAAGCAAAATTTGAAGAATGTAGATTATCTTCGATCGTCAGTTGATTTTCATGTTAGATGATATCAAAATAATAATAACAATACCGAGAAGCCAACTGTGATTCTGTTAAACTTGTTTAAGCTTTTCTGAAAATTCATTTATATCGAATTTTTTTTTTCAATCTCTTCAGTCTTTAAAATATTTCTCAGAGATGGCGTTAAGAATAGAATTTATGCTTTTAAGATTTTACCAAGCAAAATCTTTACGGCAAGCGGAATAGTAATGCCATCTAAAACTAATACGAAACAGTTTCAGTGAATGGTTTTCGTTAAAAGGCTGAACAAGTATCACCAAACAATGATTTCGTGTTGAATTGACATGTTGCTGTTATTTTTTCCGCCACAAAGTTAAAAGACATCGTCTCCTTGTGTCAAATTCGCGGTGCACTTTAAAAACAAAAGCCAGGGCGTTTTAAATTATAGCAAACATTTTTAAAATAATGATTTTCATTTTATTATTCTTAAAATAATAAAATTATATGTCCATGTTATAAATCAATTTATCAGTCTCTTTAAAATGATTCAAAGTTAAAAGAGCATTTACTAAAATCACATTTTGCCTTTTTTTTTTTTTTTTTTTTTCAGAAAAAATCAAATCTAAATTCAAAACGAAATTCAGTCGACCTGTATCGGTTCATGCATGCTTCTTAAAACTTATGTAGAATGCAAACTCATTTCCTCAACGTTCTCCGTCTTGCAAAAGACCACTGACTAATGTCCGTTAATTTATACATATTTTATTCAACTTACAAGCATTACTATCAATACCTATAAAAGAGTAAGATTGGCAGACATGTGGAATGCTGAGGTGGATCATTTCTGCATTTTTATTTTCTTCAGTTTTTTGTTTATTTGTTTTGCTTTTTTTTTTATTTTTTAATCTTTTTTTTCTTATTTGTCATTATTTTCTTTTAACCGGTCGCTTGTCACTTTCAGCCCCTTGCCACTATGCTTACTCTGTTTTTAATTGTCGACTTGACATGGACAATATCCTGTGCCCCTGTTCTTGCTAATCACGCACTGACTGCAACATTCGCGCGCAATTGAATAAAATGTAAACTTTGACAAAAATATAGTGAGACATAAAAAAATATCGTATACATCCGTGACATTATGTAGCTGTTAAAGCAATTTAGATGTTGTCCTTCTCATACAACTGGAAATGCATACGCATAAAGGTTGACTAATGCAGTCTCTCTCACATACACGCGCGTGCACACACACACAAATGCGCGCGCGCATGCACACACACACATTCACAAGACGAGAGAAATTAACTTTTGATGTACATAAATAATTGAAAAAAGAAAAAAACATTATAAATGGTAGGAATACCAGGAATAAATATCCACAACAGATTAAATGACTCTAAAAAAAAACTCCTGGTAAATCTTTTAGAGTGATTTAACTATTGATATATATATTTCTTTACTACCCACAAGGGGCTAAACACAGAGAGGACAAACAAGGACAGACAAAGGGGATTAAGTCGATTACATCGACCCCAGTGCGCAACTGGTACTTAATTTATCGACCCCGAAAGGATGAAAGGCAAAGTCGACCTCGGCGGCATTTGAACTCAGAACGTAACGGCAGATGAAATACGGCCACGCATTTCGCCCGGCGTGCTAACGTTTCTGCCAGCTCGCCGCCTTATTTAACTATTGATATACTTTACTCCGTACCCTTATATATACGTTAATGATATATAGTCATCCCCCCCATAGTATATTACTGGTATCTAATTTATCAATACAACAGGAAAACAACGGATGTTGATTGTGAAACGATTTGATCTCAGAACAGAAAACAAGTGACAAAACCAAGATTGGTGAATGGAGAATTCTTTTGGCCGGTTAATAAATTTAATGGTTCTCAATCCATTTGACTTTGTAGGGCGCTAGAGATCGTATGGGAAGTTTAAAATCACCTGTACACTCCGTACAGAAACTTAAAAACCATTGACGCCCTGTTTTAAAGTTAAAAATTTAGAAAGATTATAGAAAAAGTATTACTTTACCTTATTAATCATACTTACGTAGTAACATGTTTCTTAAGACTAAACAGTCTTTGGAATAGATTTTGTAAAGATTTTATTTTTTTTCAAAAATCCGTGACGTGGCGCGCATAGATATCTCTTGTGGCGCAACGTCGGGTTAGTTTATGATTTGTAACATTATAGAAGTTGGTCGATGTCAGTATGAATACATTTGGTAAAACATTGGACCCAATCAGCTTTATCTGTTGATCATTTCAGCTGTAATGGTACATTGAAAGCAATAACAGTGTCCATACGAAATAAACAACATAGCAAAAATTGCATCTCACCAGTGGCGGCTCGTGTATAAGCACCCCTATTTCCATTCGATATTATCGATAACATTCACTATAATGAGTCCTTTTTTCTTTAATTCTTTCTGTATACTTGTACATTATATTATCCTTAAGCCATGCCCTAGTTTATGAAAAAAATACAAAAATCCTTGTATAGAACCGTGCGCTTCACAGTTCCAGCGACGCGGTGTTTGACTTTTCTGCGCATACACACATGTCCGAGATAGGAAGCTGCACGCTAGGGAGAGAGAGTACATTGGTTCACGCAGTGCCGACTGTGATATGCTGGTGAAAAGTAGTGTTTCTTTTTGACTCCGCGTGTGTTGTGCTTAAAAACGTGTTTATATTCTTGAATGTGATAAAGCGTAGAATTAGATTATTATCCTGTTTCCAGCTACAGTGTTGCTGCTAGGATTTGAGAAATAGGACAGATTTACCCGCTTTATTTTGTGATTTAGGGGGGATTTTTGGAAAACAAGGGGTAATTCGCGGCGATGTTCAGTGAACAAATTAAATACACTACCTGGCAGTGGCTAAAACGCGACCCGATCAAGTTTATGCATAAATTTTCGTTTTATATGTTTGTTTCCTTTTACACAATATCAAAACAACGGCTAAAACTTTTCTGAAGCAACACCCCGACTAATTTTATCTACGAGCCTCCACTGCACCTCACGAAAGTGGTTTACTTTTTATGATTAAAAAATGCTTTAATACCCAACAACTACTTACTCTCTACAAAGCTAAGACAAAACAAGAAGCGGAGTGCCGTTCCCGCATCTGTGGTGTTGCTACTGCTACACACGGAGACACCCTAACCTACATTTAGAGAAAAAGACCACCGAACTGATTAATTGTGAAATCGTTCCTCAATATACTCCTACATTTGGGCCACAGATGTGTTGAATCTTGTACCTACATTTTCTATAACTACTATAGCAGTTTCAATTGATCATGCACCACCACTCTTTCTGTCGCATCCGACTCATTCAGCTCTCCTCTCCCCAAACCAATCACTAACCACTTGTTCACTCTACAGAAAACAAACCCTCTGGAATTCTCTCTATGTCCATCTTTTCCTGCAGACACGGGACTTGTACTTGTTCAAAATGAACACCAATCCCTTCGGCCTCACCTGTTTAAGAAGGTCTGTATAGGCCAAGGGCACATCCCCTTCCTCCAGAGAAAATTAGTTTTTAAAATGTATAGACGCCTGCAGAAACGAAATATATGGTTACTTGACTTTCTAGAAATTGCAGCAAAATCTTCTCAAGTCTTATTGCGTATATTCTTATATATTCTTCAATAAAGATAAGCATATAGGCACAGGAGTGGCTGTGTGGTAAGTAGCTTGCTAACCAGCCACATGGTTCCGGGTTCAGTCCCACTGCGTGGCATCTTGGGCAAGTGTCTTCTGCTATAGCCCCGGGCCGACCAATGCCTTGTGAGTGGATTTGGTAGACGGAAACTGAAAGAAGCCTGTCGTATATATGTATATATGTATATATATATAAGTGTATGTGTTTGTGTGTCTGTGTTTGTCCCCCTAGCATTGCTTGACAACCGATGCTGGTGTGTTTACGTCCCCGTCACTTAGCGGTTCGGCAAAAAGAGACCGATAGAATAAGTACTGGGCTTACAAAGAATAAGTCCCAGGGTCGATTTGCTCGACTAAAGGCGGTGCTCCAGCATGGCCGCAGTCAAATGACTGAAACAAGTAAAAGAGTATTAGATTAGATTTGCTTATGTTTCAGTCCACTGCAAGACAAAAGCCTCAGCATATTCTCCCCACCAAACACAGTCTGATGTGGAAGTCGTGAATTTGAACTTGAGAACATGCTGGTTTGGTGATACTACTCAGCCACACACGCTCGACATGGTTTGGCAAAAAAGATGCAATTTTTATAATCTTTCCTAGGAGTAGTTAAGTCGATTACATCAACTCCAGTGATCAAATGGTACAAACAAGGACAGACAAACGGATTAAGTCGATTATATCGACCCCAGTGCGTAACTGGTACTTAATTCATCGACCCCGCAAGGATGAAAGGCAAAGTCGGCCTCGGCGGAATTTGGATTCAGAACGTAAGGACTCAAATACCTGGCTTGCCAGCTCGCAGCCCTGCATCAAAGCATTAAATAAAGTAGGTTAACGTTAAATCTTTTCTAATGTAGGCACAAGGCCTGAAATTTGAGAGCGGGAGGGGGGGCAGTCGATTAGATCGAGCCCAGTACGCAACTGGTACTTAATTTATCGACCCCGAAAGGATGAAAGGCAAAGTCGACCTTGGCGGAATTTGAACTCAGAACGTAAAGACGAAATACCGCTAAGCATTTCGACTTGCGTGCTAACGTTTCTTATTTCTTTACTGTCCACAAAGGGCTACACACAGAAGGGACAAACAAACGGATTAAGTCAATTATATCGACCCAGTGCATAACTGGTACTTATTTAATCAACCCCGAAAGAATGAAAGGCAAAGTCGATCTCGGCGGAATTTGAACTCAGAACGCAACAGCAAATGAAATACCTATTTCTTTACTACCCACAAGGGGCTAAACACAGAGAGGACAAACAAGGACAGACAAACGGATTAAGTCGATTATATCGACCCCAGTGCGTAACTAGTACTTATTTAATCAACCCCGAAAGAATGAAAGGCAAAGTCGACCTCGGCGGAATTTGAACTCAGAACGTAGCGGCAGACGAAATACCGCTAAAGTATTTCGCCCGGCGTGCTAACGTTTCTGCCTGCTCGCCGCCTTCGTTAACGTTATATAATGCAGTCGTACATGCACTTAAAAAGCAGGATGACCACAGCTGAATAACCTTTCACCATAGATCTGTTATTTCGGTGTCTTTTAGTTAATCAGAAAAGGGGTAGCAGCATCCATGTCGTTCTTCAGGGACCTCTGAAATATATGCATATGTATGGTGTGTATGTGCTTGTATGTATATCAGTTTGATTCTATTCCATATTACTTAAAACATTTTAGGCGTAGAACACGTCGAGGTGCCACTTTCCGACATCCAAAGTCTTCCACTATCTTCTATAATGCACCGTACCGCTGTTTAACACCAACTATTGGTCATTAGATAACGACTACTCTGTTACAAACATTTAGATCAAGTCTCTAGCCTGATGATAACGTCCTTCCTTCTTGATCCTTTACAGTGAATATGGAGGGTAGGGTAACACATCCCAGCCGAGCTTCAGCAATTTTTGCCTGGTTCCCAAAGCATCAAGTGCCGAAAATGAACTTTCTTATCTTCTATTTTAAAGGGTTACAGAATTAACACAAGTTAATTCTGTAACGCGGGTACGTTACTATAAATGGTACCCGCGTGAGCGGAAAAGACCACACAGAAGACCTCCACGACGGTGGAGTGACGATTTCAAGAGGACGATTGGGATCACGTGGATGAGAAAGGCGCGATTCAGAGAGGAGTGGACAGCGTGCTGTGACCAGCGGTGTCAAATGGACGCCTGACGGACTGGTCGGTCAAAGTGATCAAAGTGAAGTGATATAGTAACGTAGTGCATTTATCAAAATTCGGCTAACTAGAACTCAAATTATAAATACCAAAACTACAATAGTTTTAGAAAAAGTATAGAAGATTTATTTAAAGTGAATGTCACCATAACGCTAACATTATATTTTGTGACGTTTTTTTTATTTTTTAAAACAAAAACAAAAATTGTCTTATCAGTATTTCAGAACATTAATCATATGTAAGGTGTTTTTGCATATGGATGGAAGCACTCCGTCGGTTACGACGATGAGGGTTCCGGTTGATCCGAATCAACGGAACAGCCTGGTTGTGAAATTAACGTGTAAGTGGCTGAGCACTCCACAGACACGTGTACCCTTAACGTAGTTCTCGGGGATATTCAGCGTGACACAGAGAGTGACAAGGCCGGCCCCTTGAAATACAGGTACAACAGAAACAGGAAGTAAGAGAAAGTTGTGGTGAAAGAGTACAGCAGGGATCACCACCATCCCCTGCCGGAGCTTCGTGGAGCTTTTAGGTGTTTTCGCTCAATAAACACTCACAACGCCCGGTCTGGGAATCGAAACCGCGATCCTATGACCGCGAGTCCGCTGCCCTAACCACTGGGCCATTGCGCCTCCACTTTTGCATATGTCAGCATTTAGAAAATAGATCGTGTGCTTATTCAGTGTTTTAATACTATGTTGTAAAATTAAGTTTTTCTCCAAAATATAGAGTACAGAAGTAGACTGTATATAAGGGTCGTTCCTCTCCTTTCCTCTTACTAACATGCAGATCACACATCCTATTCTTCCAGAGACAATAGTTCCTCAATCGCTTTATATAATTCATCTCGGCTATGTATGATACACTCTTTAGTCAAAGATAGTGTCTGCATTTATGTAAACTACATAACCCCTGTTACTCAGCTGTCTTACATGGAATTCAACCAAAATGGCTTCCAATTACTCTGATTCAAAATCTCCTTTCCTTTCTCAGTCCTTCAAACTACGTTTCCTCTGGACAGCTCTCTGAACTCCTCAAACTATCAACAATTCTTCAATTATATCTTACATTGAGTACATATATTTTGCTTCATCAATCTCCAAAGTCATTGTGCTCGGTGGCTTCAATGCTCAGCAGTCTTAACTCCCACATTCACACCACGCCAATGACCGAAGCAAAATCCTAATCTTCAGCTATCTTCCTAACTTTTTACATCACCTTCTTTCATCCCCTACGCATACTTCTGACCGACATACAGACACTCTCAACACCATTGATCTTTTTTCATCTATCAAATCTAACTTCTACCGGACAGTAAGTGTCTCTGCGTGGAGGCGCAATGGCCCAGTGGGTAGGGCAGCGGACTCGCGGTCGTAGGATCGCGGTTTCGATTCCCAGAGCGGGCGTTGTGAGTGTTTATTGAGCGAAAACACCTAAAGCTCCACGAGGCTCCGGCAGGGGATGGTGGTGATCCCTGCTGTACTCTTTCACCACAACTTTCTCTCACTCTTACTTCCTGTTTCTGTTGTACCTGTATTTCAAAGGGTCGGCCTTGTCACTCTCTGTGTCACGCTGAATATCCCCGAGAACTACGTTAAAGGTACACGTGTCTGTGGAGTGCTCAGCCACTTACACGTTAATTTCACGAGCAGGCTGTTCCGTTGATCGGATCAACCGGAACCTTCGTCGTCGTAACCGACGGAGTGCTTCCAAGTGCCTCTGCGCCTATCGGACCCTTCCACCACAACTTCATTACTATTTCCTAACACAATCTACATACAACACATCGCGTTGCCTCAGGTCTTAAGGCACTTCATCTCAACGTATTTGTCGAAGCTCCGCCAGTTTTATGTTAACTTAATGTAGTTGTATATGTTTCGCTCCTGATCCATCAGAAACAATTAAGCGCCTTACTGAAACCACCCTCTCAATTACCTCCCTCCACATCCTACACACATTGCCTCATCACCCGAGTGGTTCAACCAAAGCTGTGCTGCAGCTGTTTTGGTAAAAAAAAATACAAACCCTACAACGTCTGGAGAAGTCGCTTCTAACCTACCCAAAAACCTGAGCATCGTTTACTCAGAACAGCAACTACCATTACATGACGTATTTCTTCTTCAGAACGTTAGGTGTTTGAAATTCCCTCTCTTCTCATCAATATTATAATTACAAAGAATATCCCTGTACTTCACTCAACTCTCAAGGTCCCTCGTTTCCCAAACTACAGTCAATTCCTCTTATCTCTAGTTGAAACGATCTCTATCAACTTTCAGATTTCTCTTTACCTTCATTTTTTTAACCATGGTGGTTCTGTGAGCAGTACCCCAATGGAGAAAGGTTCTACCTTCGCTACCCACTTTGTATCCAACTCATTGCGAAAGCATATCCTTGGCATGGTGATACTGTATCTCAAAGACATAATCTTCTTTTCGCAAGCAGAAAATACTTCACAAATCTCAACAATTACTAAGAATCTACAAAGCTCACGAGGGGCTCATAATGGAGTATTGCTCCCACATTTGAGTTGGTGTTACCGCTAAATATAAACACCTTGTATCGCAGCCAGAGAAACTCCACTCGACTGAATGGAATAGTCAGTCACTGATACGATACGGCCTCTGTCTTATAGGCGTATCGTCCCTTCTCTATCTGCCTTTTGTACCGCTCGTATAATGGGTTATTTTCCTCTAATCCGGCTGATCTCGGGTCACTTTCATACAGGCACTCACAATTCATTTGCCAATTCTTTTCTCATCACCTATATTATATACAACCCATCCAGGGTTCCGCACTACCATTACATGACGTCTTTCTTCTCCAGAACGTTAGTGTTTAGAATTTCCTCTCTTCTCATGTCTTTTCAGCGGGAGTGAAATTGCAACAATTTTTTAATGCAGTGATCTCGAAGGGCTTGTGAACGTCATGAGCATTGGTTCTACATCTAGACCCAGTAAGTACAGAAGGTATGATTCCTCCAAAATGCACTACTTGATATTATAGATTAAAGTATTGTTTTTCAAAAACCAGATACTAATTGACTATCTTCGTAATACTTAGATAGGCATAACTTTTACACTAAAAAATAATAGTGTATCTAATCGTAGTTGAATTATAACCATAACAAGAAGAAAATTCACTAGTGTTAATGAGAGCGATTTTCAAAAGATGCAAGGGGAAAAATAGATTAAATTATTTTGGTAGAGTGTCTGATCTTTGGTAACTATGGTAAATAACTCTGGACATGTTTCGATATTATTAGGGATCTTTTCCTTTTGAATGGCACTTTGTAACATAATTTTTAGCTAACTAAAAAGTTTTAAACTTCGCATACTGGTAGAATGTGTTTATAAAACATCATTTTCTCTTGGCTTTATTGAGAAAATTCTATAGGTTGTAAGATATTTCATCTTTAATTTCGAGCATTTCGGCAATTTTAACCAATCGCTGGCGTCCATTTAGGTAAATAACATTCTGTGCATAATGAATATGTCCCTCGTTTAAGAAACAGATTGGGTTTATTTACATTTGTGAAGATACCCTTCCCCAACCTCTAACCCTAACCCTAACCCTAACTAACCCTAACTCTCACCCTAAATCTAAAATAGATTGAAATGCAATAGATCGATACTAGGGTTATAATTATGGGTGACAATTTCATACGACACCGGTACGGAAAATGAGATTTTTTTTCTAGCGGTGTCAAATGAAAATGTCACCCATAATTATGGCCCTAGTATCGATCTATTGCATTTCAATCTATTTTAGATTTAGGGTTAGTTAAGGTTAAGGTTAGGGTTAGGGTTAAGGGTTGGGGAAGGGTATCTTTTTTTCTTCACAAATGTAAATAAAAGATCCATTATTAGTTCTCCTCAGTGGAAACAGTCAACTCAATCTACACGAATGAATTTACTTTCTGAATTAAATTATAATTTCAATTAGTGAAATATTGTTTTTGGCCACCAAGTGAGGTATGGTAGTCTGTACTTAACAACATGGCTTCACAGTTTTGGTACATGTCAACATTGCCTTTCATCCTCCAGAGGTCGGTAAAATAAAGTCGATGGTGTCGGCCAAAACCCTCCCTTCAAAACTGTTGGACCTATACCTAAATCAGAAACGATTATTAGAAGCGAAATACAACCAGTGTGTGTGTTGGCAAAATGATCCTCTCAAGATACAGCACTCGTACACAGATAATTGAAATGAAAAAGACAGAGATAGAGAATGTGTGTGTGTGTGTGTGTGTGTGTGTGTGAGAGAGAGAGAGAGAGAGAGAGAGAGAGAGAGAGAAGTTGAATAAAAGAAAGATCAACGTATAGCATACAAGGTAAAATATGTTGCGTAACTATAGCTGCAGGGGCATACACTCCCAGATGTGTATATGTGTATATATCAGTGTATAACGTGACACTATATATCCAGTTATATGTGCTACGTGTGTAAGGAAATTGGGAGACCCCCATTAACACAGGCCAGAATGTTTCATTCAGGAAACTATCTCAAATTAAATCAAACCAACACAGTTCATTATTCCTCGGTGAAAACGATTCATGTACATATTATATTTCCTCTTGTCACCAATATTATATGAGACATCGCTTTATTATTTTTTTCTCCCTTCTATTACATAACAACATGCTGTCGATGTTGTACAAATTTTTTTTATAATTAGCCATCTATTGGCTATTGACCACACACTTAGTCTCTACTCTGCTGGCGCTGGCCTGAGAGATATTTTACCTCCATAAAAAACATGTTATTTTACTTTTTCTTCAATCAAATTTAATGTATATTATTTACGACGACTAGTTTGGGGGTTTTCTTTTGCGTCTTTTTTCTTTTCCTTTTTCTTCTTTTTTTGTAGCTGTTTCGTTACAAATAGACCTCTGCGTGTAAATGAAATCCAATTTCCGCAAGGCATCGTGTTTTGAGCATGTGTGTGTGTGTGTAGGCATGTGTATGTATGTATGTATGTATGTATGTATGTATGTATTATGTATGTATGTATGTATGTATTTATGTATGTATGTATGTATGTATGTATGTATGTATGTATGTATGTATGTGTGTGTGTATGTATGTATGTATGTATGTATGTATGTATGTATGTATGTATGTATGTATTTATGTATGTATGTATGTATGTATGTATGTATGTATGTATGTATGTATTTATGTATGTATGTATGTATGTATGTATGTATGTACGTACGTACATATGTATGTATGTATGTATGTATGTATGTATGTATGTATGTATGTATGTATGTATGTATGTATGTGTGTATGTGTGAATATAGGTGTGGGCGGGGATAGGAAGTGAGATGTTATTTGGTATACTGAAAAAAAAAAAGCTATGTTTTGAGGCAGATGTGTTAGTTTTAAAAAGCCCTAACACCTGAGATGTGTCACAATTTCCATGCATAACGAGGGGGGGGAGTTAATCTGTGAACTTAGATCACATCTCTTTTGATTCTCTAACAATGCTTGCTAAATGACAACCATTTAAGGCTTGCTGTTACCTTCTAAAGAGCTCATTTCTAACTTGTTATGTAACTACTTTCCACGAAGTTGATTCTTCATCGAATTTTTTTAATTAATTAATTAAAACTGAACCTCTTCTACTTGAATTATTCAAATCCCATTTCTCTTATTCGTCAATATTTTTATTACTTCTTTGATTTACTTATAGAATAATTTCGTAATTTCCTCCCTTACTTTCTCACTAAATGTCAAAAGCATTTTAACTGGGGGGAAGCACTCCGTCGGTTACGACGACGAGGGTTCCGGTTGCACCGAATCAACGGAACAGCCTGCTCGTGAAATTAACGTGTAAGTGGCTGAACACTCCACAGATACGTGTACCCTTAACGTAGTTCTCGGGGATATTCAGCGTGACACAGAGAGTGACAAGGCCGGCCCTTTGAAATACAGGTACAACAGAAACAGGAAGTAAGAGTGAGAGAAAGTTGTGGTGAAAGAGTACAGCAGGGATCACCACCATCCCCTGCCGGAGCCTCGTGGAGCTTTAGGTGTTTTCGCTCAATAAACACTCACAACGCACAGGTCTTGGAATCGAAACCGCAATCCTATGACCGCGAGTCCGCTGCCCTAACCACTGGGTCATTGCGCCTCAAAAGCATTTTAACTACCACAGCATATGCACAAATTTTACATTCAAGAAATATTCTCTAAACTGGGTTGAATCATACTGAGCATTTATTAAACATTATTGTTCATTACTGTATTTTATAGTTCTTATTTAGGATCTTTTCGGTTTGAACGGCAGTTTTTAAAAATAATTTCCACGTAGCTAAACACTTTTAAACTTCGTATACTGGTAGAATGTGTTTATAAAAATCTTTTTCTCTTGGCTTTATTGAGAAAATTCTATAGTTTGTAAGATATTTGTTGTTGTTTTTTCTTCAATGTCTGCAATTTCAACCAATCAATGACGTCTATTGAGGTAAAAAAACATTCTGTGCCGTATGAATATGTCCCTCGTTTAAGAAACAGATTGGGTTTATTTACATTTGTGAAGAAAAAAAAGATACCCTTCCCCCCACCCCTAACCCCAACCCTAACCCTAAAACAGATTGAAATGCAATAGATCGATACTAAGGTCATAATTATGGGTGACAATTTCATATGACACCGCTAGATAAAACTGCCGTTCAAACCGAAAAGATCCCTTATTTATTGCATAATAGATATTCACATAGCAAAATACTGAGTTTCTGGATTCATTTGCATTCTCGACAAATAAACTCCGTTTCGAGTCAATGAGAGATACTCAGTGTGTTGGTCTTCGATCTGCAAGAAATGGCAAATTATACGCGACACTTTTAAAACACGAAGATCATGTAGGGATTCGAATCTCAACCGCAAGATATTCAATTCATTTAGGGATCATGAGTGAGTCATCAGAGTTCCGCATGACTGATCTATGAATCGACCGATCGTGTAAAGCTGTGGTGGGATGTGGCTCCTTGGATGTGATAAAATGCACCCACTTTTCACCCTGTAAAGACCGTTTGGTGGCTAACTCATCCAAACGGTCGTGGCAGACCGCTAAGACAAAACGGCTGCGGGTATCCGAGCATACGGCTTCGGGCATTCGTGTAGACCACCTTGTGTATTCACAGAAGGCAGACCTCTAAGATCAGACTACATCAATCGAGAAACGACTTCGGACACTCATGCATGATGTACCACAGCTAGCTTTGTACAAGATAGCGCAGTTCTCTCCTCGCAATCGGCGATTGTGTTATCAACACCTTTCTTTTGTAAAGAACCAACGCAGTAAGTCATGTTAAATATACTAAATATACTAAAGGTTAAAAATTCGTGAATCACTTCATTTATTATACACGCAGCCAACTTGACCACACGACGATGATCTTCTACAATCATATTTATTTATTTATTACTAGCAGTATCGCCCGGCGTTGCTCGGGTTTGTAAGGGAAATAACTATAAAGCATTTTTAGAGAGTTATAGCCAAAAAATAGCAAAAAATGGAAAAAAAATGATGGTAAATTTTTTTGAGAGTTAAAAAGGTCGAGTTGCGTCCCCTAGACAGTCTGTGGTTTGTGTTTCTGATTCTCGACCCCATGTCGAATTTATCGATTTTTTTTCAGAACTGGGGGAACTTTTCAAAATTTTCGCTGCGTTAGTTTTGAATTATGACATTGGGCTATGTGTGTGTCAAGTTTCATCAGAATCGGTCGAAAGCCGTGGACAGGGTGAGGGTACAACCTAACAGACACACAGACACGCAGACAGACAAACTCCCGTTTATATAGAGAGAGATTATTTATGTGCCCTTTTCAAGCCTAGCCAGGCTCATGGGCCCGGTTTCCCGGTTTCTGTGGTGTATGTGTTCCCCACAACTGAACGGACGCCAGTCCATCGCAGCGTTACCCAAGAAACAGGAAGAAAGAGTGAGAGAAAGTTGGGACGAAAGAGTACAACAGGAGTCGCCACAACTCCTAGCCGGAGCCTCGTGGAGCTTTAGATGTTTTCGCTCAATAAACACACACAACGCCTGGTCTGGGAATCGAAACTGTAATCCTCCGACCGCGAGTCCGCTGCTCTAACCACTGGGCCATTACGCCTCCATACAGTCATATTCACGTGATCACGTGATCACTTGACCGACCAGACCATCAGATGTTGTTACACATCGCTGGTCACAATGCGTTCGCATTGTTTTAGCCTTCGACAGAAGGCCAACAGAAGAAAGAGTGGGAGAAAGAGTGGTGAAAGAGTACAGCAGGGATCACGACCCCCTGCTGGAGCTCGTGGAGCTTTTTTAGGTGTTTTTGCTCAATAAACACTCACAACCCCCGGTATGGGAAACCGCGATCTTGCGACCGCGAGTCCGCTGCCTAACCACTGGGCCATTGCGCCTCCACACAATCATATTAGCGAATACAATTCTAGATAAATTGTCTTTGAAAAACTTATGGGTTGATCATGTGATTCTTTGATCGATGGGTTAAACAGCAATAACAACAGCAATGAGTCAAGAGCAGTGACGACTCGTAGATGAAATTAGTGGGGGGGGGGTTGCTTCAGAAAAGCTTTTGTCGTTGTTTTAATCTCTCTATATATAAACGACAGTTTGTCTATGTGTCAGTGTGGCTGTCAGGTTGTACCCTCACCCTGACCACAGCTTTCAACCGATTCTAATGAAACTTGACACACACATAGCCCAATGCCATAATTCAAAACTAATGCAGCGAAAATTTTGAAAAGTTCCCCCAGTTCTGAAAAAAAATAGATAAATTCGACATGGGGTCGAGAATCTAAGCTTTTCATATGCAACACATTTTCTGTTGTAGTTTTCGCAACTTGCAATCGGGAGACAGCTAGGAACATCGTATACATAGAAGTATTCGAGTGAAGAGAAGACATTGCATCCTACACATGCGCCTTCGTTCCCTAGAGGGAAAGAACTAGATTGGGATTAGTCGTTGCCTACTAGGGGCTCTTACATACCCGGGCAACGCCGGGCTATTCTGCTAGTATTATATAAAAGGAAACAAACGTATAAAAGAAAATTTATACATAAACTTGATTGGTTCGCGTTTTAGCCACTGCTGGGTAGTCTGTTTAATTTGTTCACTGAACTTCGCCGCGGATTACTCCTTGTTTTTAAAAAATCCCCACTAAATCACAAAATGGGGGGGGGGCTACTTTTCAAATCCTAGAAGCAACACTGAAGCTGGAAGCAGGATAATAATCTAATCCTACACTTATTACATTCAAGAATACAGGCACGTTTTAAGCACAACACACACGGAGTCAAAAAGAAACACCACCATTCACCCGGCACTGTCGTTCACGCAGTGCTCTCTCTCCCTCGTGTGAAGCTTCCTATCTCGGACATGTGAACATGCGCACAACACCCAAACACCGCATCGCTGGAACTGTGAAGCACACAATTCTTTACAAGGATTTTTGCATTTTTCTCATTAACTAGTGGATGGCTACTGACATTAAGCTTAAGGATAATTTGGAAGCACTCCGTCGGTTACGACGATGAGGGTTCCGGTTGATCCGAATCAACGGAACAGCCTGCTCGTGAAATTAACGTGTAAGTGGCTGAGCACTCCACAGACACGTGCACCCTTAACGTAGTTCTCGGGGATATTCAGCGTGACACAGAGAGTGACAAGGCCGGCCCTTTGAAATACAGGTACAACAGAAACAGGAAGTAAGAGTGAGAGAAAGTTGTGGTGAAAGAGTACAGCAGGGATCACCACCATCCCTGCCGGAGCCTCGTGGAACTTTTAGGTGTTTTCGCTCAATAAACACTCACAACGCCCGGTTTGGGAATCGAAACCGCGATCCTATGACCTCGAGTCCGCTGCCCTAACCACTGGGCCATTGCGCCTCCACTTAAGGATTATATAACGTACAAGTATAAAGAAAGAATTAAAGAAGAAAGGACTCATTATATTGAATGTTATCGATGATATCGAGTGGAAATAGGTGGCGTGGCAGTTCCGCTGTTCCTATACACGAACCGCCACTGGTCAAGAGTCAAAGAGTAAAAACAAATTTCTTTTTTCATGAAGTAAACGTTGCGACAGAGAGTTATGAACTGTCTAATCCATAAGCGTTTTTTTAAATCTTTTTTTTATAGTTAACTAGCAGTATCGCCCGACGTTGCTCGGGTTTGTAAGGGAAATAACTATAAAGCATTTTTAGAGAGTTGTAGCCAAAAAATAGCAAAAAATGCATTAAAAATGGAAAAAAAATTATGGTAAATTTTTTTTTAAATCGTTGACTCATCGTAGACATTTTTAGAGAGTTACTTCCCTTTATTAAAAAATATGCATTAAAATGGAAAAAAACGATGGTAAATTATTTTTAAAATCGTAGACTCATCGTAGACGCGCACTTATACCCAGAAGGGCTCGATATGAATCACGACTATAAGATACCCGGTTTTGGTTAAACTGCATCGCAAAATGTGGGAGTAGTTAGGAATCTAAATCGGAGTAGACAGACACACAACCTCTCTTTTATATATAAAGATAATACCAAAGTATTTCTTCTGTAAGATGCACCGAGAAGATATCAATAAACAGGACGTAGACATAGAACTTTCATTTGACTGAAACAAAATCATCAAAATGATTTGGAACGCCAAAGAAACAAAGGTGACATGACAGGGGTTTCGCAAGGTTTGGCCAATGCATGCGGATCAGTCCTTCAAGCCATCATACATGCAGTCACTAGGAAAGCTGGGGGGGGGGGTCCGCCCGGGGTGGCACTTTTCATCCTGTTGTAAGGTATTGTTGTAGGCAATATGTGCTTTTTTGTGGACGGCAAACGGAAGGGCCACCCCCGGCGGCACACACTCTAGCTACGCTAGTGTATGCAGTCCTAGATCATAACCACACCCCACTGTACATTAAGAGAATGGTCACTAGCTACTTCAAAGGCATCCAGTTGCGCTTCGAAACAACCTACTTTACAACTTAGTAGGAATCCTGAAGAAGATAATTGTAACTGGTTGCACAATTTCCTCCATTCTTTTCATCATGGGAATTAACCTCCTAATAATAACTGCTTATAAAAAATTTCAAGGACCGAGAACGGGGTAAAGCAGCCAACAACAGCCAGTAAGGGGTATCATAGACGATCTCACAACAATAAATATAACCCATGTTGAGGCGAGACAGGTTCTAACATCACTTGAACAAATAGCAACGTAAATGAATCAGATTGAAGTTTAAGCCAAAGAAATTTTGCAGCTTATATATCCATGCGTAGCTTTCTGCTGATATGAAGAGTATTTCTACTTTAAGGTTCTGGTTAAGTCTGTGTGTAGCTAACCTTATTTCATATGGAACAGCTGTACACTCGGAGCTCCTATTCAGGTATTTTTCACCTAATCTTATGGTACTATTCTTTTCGCTGCTGAGTACAGGCACGATGTACTTATTTCTGTCTCCACTGCTCACTACTTGTTACAAAGTAATACGTTGCGACCATTCAAAGAACGTCTAGACTAACCTTATGCCTTTGTCCCCATCTCTCGGTTTAACAGAGCCTCTCAGTGTCATTGCCGATATGAAAGTAACCTGTAGATATTAATCCCTTTCAAGTTGTGGGTCTCTTCAGGAGTTCAGACCAAATGTCGGTAATAGAACTAACACTGCAAAAGCATTGCGGAAATGGCTTTATTGAATGCAGACAGCTTTTGACTTCCACGTCTCCCTAAGTTTGCTGAAGTATTCTTTTGTCACTCTAGACTTTATGTTAATGCTTTGACAACATGAATATATGTAACAGTTTGTTCGAATCCAAAGTATTTGCAATATTCATCACAGGTGATGGGGAAGATGAACAATCTGTTGATATCCATATTCCTAGTCGATAATCTTTCCTAATATGAATGCTTGTCCAAACCAAACTCCATTCATATATCCCTGAAATATTCCTACTCTTATCCTAATTTTGTAAGTGACTATAATGGGAGTTTCAGTTCTTATTCAATATTTCCGTGTTCTATGTGAGTCTTTTAATAGCATGTGTGGAGGCGCAATAGCCCAGTGGTTAGGGCAGCGGACTCGCGGTCATAGGATCGCGGTTTCGATTCCCAGACCGTGTGTTGTGAGTGTTTATTGAGCGAAAACACCTAAGCTCCACGAGGCTCCGGCAGGGGATGGTGGTGATCCCTGCTGTACTTTTTCACCACAACTTTCTCTCACTCTTACTTCCTGTTTCTGTTGTACCTGTATTTCAAAGGGCCGGCCTTGTCACTCTCTGTGTCACGCTGAATATCCCCGAGAACTACGATAAGGGTACACGTGTCTGTGGAGTGCTCAGCCACTTACACGTTAATTTCACGAGCAGGCTGTTCCGTTGATTCGGATCAACCGGAACCCTCGTCATCGTAACCGACGGAGTGCTTAAGAAGAATTTTGCAATTATCAGGAGAATTTCACTATTTATATGATAAATTTCGGGAGAATTGTTTGCGCAATAGTCACTCTGTAGCTCATCTAACCAAACTGCATCATGTTAATGTCGTTATTTTACATTCCAGATCTCTCGCCAAAAGGAATTTAGCTCATTCTTAGAAGGGGCTTTTACGACCTTGATGGTATGGTTCTTCATACTACGACGCGCCGTTCGTTGGTTTTGTAGAAATACAATCAACGGTTGTATGTATGTATGTATGTATGTATGTTTTGCTTTATGTATGTATTCTTATGCATATAGTTACATATCTAGACATGCTCATATATATGTAAATGATAAACTTCTGGAAAGTTTTACAAATTTTTACAGTTCCAGTGATGGATTGGAACTGTAGTCTTCGAATTAGCTTTCTCCTTTCTGGTTTTGAGAAGCTTAATTTCTAAAGATTGATATTTAGCGAGTGTATTACATAAACCCAGGACCCCAATAATTATAAGTATAAACCTGAACTTGTAATCAGGATAGAGTAACTGCAGATTTCTCAAGAGTTCAACGTAGATATTCTCTTTTTCACTGATCTTCAGCTTTATGTTAACATCCGCTGGGCAGCTAATTTCCACAACTGTGCTCAGTTTCTCTCCTTATCCCAAATTATTATATCAGGTCTGTTGTGCTTACATTTTATTAAGGTCTTTACTGGGACATTCCACCAGTACTCCTTTTTATTATGAGTGGCTATGGCTTCTACCAAACCGTGGGTTCTTATTTCTTTGTCCTCGGGTTTATTCTTCCGACAAATTTCATTACAGATTACAGAGTGTCCTAGCTACAACATCATATCTCATCGGTAGATAATACCGTGGTGATATATTCGGACAACTGCTTATGTATGTACGTATGTATGTATGTATGTATGTATGTATGTATGTATGTATGTATGTATGTATGTATGTATGTATGTATGCATGTGTGTATGCGTATACATGTACTTGTACGTGTGTAACTGTAAGTATGCGTGTATATCCGTATATGTATGCGTGTATGTATGCCAGATAGTGAAGGCGCATGGTTCAGTGGTTAGAGCGTCGAGCTTACGATCGCGAGGTTGTGAGTTTGAATCCCGGACCGGGCTGCGTGTTGTGTTCTTGAACAAGACTCTTTATTTCACGTTGCTCCAGTTCACTCAGCTGCAGAAATGAGTTCCGACGTCACGGGTGCCAAGCTGTATCGGCCTTTACCTTTCCTTTGGATATCACTAGTGGCGTAGATAGGGAAGTCCAGTATGCATGGGCGACTGCTGGTCTTCCATAAAAACAACCTTGCCTTGACTTGTGCCTGGGAGGGTAACTTTCTAGGTGCAATCCCATGGTCAGTCATGACCGAAGGGGGTCTCAGCGATGTATGCCAGATCGCTCACGCGAATGCTACTAGCAATGTGTAGTTTGACACAATATGTTATGTGGTCGAATCGCCGCCGGGTGAAACGGCTCTTCTTCAGGCTCGCTTGGGAAGGAACGTTGTTAGGATCCCCGCAGAACATAGAAACAACACTTATCATAATGATGGATAACGTGGTATCAACGACTATCAACCAATTGCGCAGGGACAAAGAAATACACATGGTGAAACAGCGCGCCGAAAGACTAAGAAATAATTCACTCACTACATTCAATTTTGTGCACAGGAACTTCTTGGACAACACACTTTGGCGATGGAGAGATTCAGCAATGCCTCGAGTGACCGAGCAGTTTTAATAATCATGAAGGACCTAGAAAGGCTGGTCTGAGTAAAGTTTGTCTAATTCTGGAATTATCCGGCAACCCTGTACTAAGTGTCCTCTCTTTACGCGTTTCTCTGGTAACAACCAAGGAACTAACGACCTCCGAAGAAGTGGTCGTAGTCGGGTACGAATTGACTTCCACCATGTGTGTGTGTGTGTTTATGTGTGTGTATGTGTGTGTGTGTGTGTGTACGCGTATATATGTGTATGTATGCGTCTGTATACTTGTATGTTTGTTGGTATCTATGTATTTATATGTGTATATGTGTGTATGTGTAGATAGATATGTATACTGCGTGTTTCTATGAAATATGTACACGTGTACACCAGTGCATTTGTGCAAGTATGGATATCATTAAACGTGTGGATCTGCAAATTTGACTTATATACAAGGTACATTCCAAAAGTTTTCAGACTTTTTCCGGAGGGGCATTAATTTCAAAGAAGTACAAATCTCTAATCTCCTTCAAAGTATGATCCTCTTACTCCAATGCACTTATTGCAGCACTCCAGTAACTTCGTGAAGGCCCATAGAAGTCCTCCAAAGTGAAGGTCCAAAGTGAAGGTTTCCAGGACCTTTGTCACAGCCTCATTCGTCTTCTCCATCAGATGGGCGCAACCAAGTTACAAGGTGCAAGGTCTGGACTATAAGAAGAGTGGGGGATAGTTTTGATGCTCATTTCTGTCAAGTAGTTGGTTACAAGAATGGAATTGTTGAGTGGTGCATTTTCCTGGTGCAGGAGCCACCGACCAGAATGGAAGGACTTTGGCCTTTTGTGACAAAATCTACTCCCTAAACTCCATCGAAATTTACACAAAGTATCTTCGTTAACCGTCTGGCCAGGGGGAATTCAGTGGATGTAGATGATGCCCTTGTTAAAAATGGGGATCATCATGAACTTCCTGATGGACTTGCTTTACCTGGTCTTTTGTGCTAGCGGAAAACAGACGCTCAGCTCATACAAGTTAATCCATCAGTAGTGTTGAGCATTTCACAAGTTTCTGCAACGTTTTTACCAAGTTTAACACAAAACTTTATTGTATAGCATGCTTCCAAGTTGTCTACCCGTCCCGACTGCATAAGTAGTCAGCTTGTGGAGGCGTGTGGCTTAGTGGTTAGGATGATGAACTCATGATCGTAAGGTTGTGGTTTCAATACTTGGGCCTACCGCGAGTGTCGCGTTTCTCTCAAGCAACTATGCCGTCCCGGGCCGACCTTGAGTGACTTCAACACAACCCAAGCATTCTATATGGGATTAGTGGAGGGGAGGTACGACGACGAGCTCGGGGCGAACCTGGACGTCGACGAGGAATACCTGACCCGCCTGTTCAGGACGACTTTCGGGCCAGGGCCCATGGACAACTTCCAGAGATCCCTGGCCTGGCAGTGCTACCGAGAAGCGCTACCCGTTCGGGATAAGCTCTACAGACACGGCTCAAGAAACACGGGGCCGACCTGCCCAAGATGCGGTCAGAGCGACGAAACCGTTCTGCACGCACTCGTGCAGTGTCCAACAATTTCCGACCCGTGGGCTTATGTCGAACAACTGCTGTCACGTGTGGGACGAGTCGGTTTATCAGCCGAGTCTATCGTCAATATTGTCACGCCTCCTTCCTTCAAACGAAAAGGAAGAGCTATTTTCATCAGCCTTGTGGTTATGGCGAAAGAATGTATCTGGTGGACGCGTCTGAAAGGATTGGAGACAAACACTTTCCTCTCTGGTCAATCTCTCATCAACTTCTTCAAGTATCACTTGAAAAGGAGAGTGAGAGTAGAGAGGCAAATTTTGTCTAGCGAATGTTTAAAAAAAAGATGTGTGAATGTAGCGAGGATGGCACGTATGAATGACGAAGCCACCTTGAGCATAATCCTATGAACGCGGTAATTTAAAACAGAGGGTTACCTACTTGCAAATAAATATGGTAACATGTAACAATATTGATCGAGGTTACCGTGGTCTTTTCCGTAGGCTTTTCTTCCCACGGATAAACCTTATCTGCTTCCCCCTTTACACCTTACATCATGACACTGTGATACATGATCCCTATTGATCGTTTTTTTTTGTTTCTTTTCCCTTTTTTTCTTCTTCTTCTTTCCCTTTTACGATCCCTTTTGATCGAAAACCTACACCAACTTTTTTTTCTTTCCCCAAAAAAGAAAAGCTCTACTTTGTAATCTGTCCCGTCTGTGTGCAGCCCTGTGTGGCTAATAAAGAAACATACCTATTTATCTATACACACATACATCCATGCTGACATGTATGTATGTACCACTTTTTAACCCTCCGCAAAAAATCCCAAATTTTATTTAATTTGCTTTGCGGGAAAGACTGTTTCAACGAAGTCGCATCTTGTCCTTACATTCGAAACGCGGAGTAGACGAAACAGGGACAACTGAAGAAGGGGAATATTCCTTGTGTTGTACGTCTTGTACTCTGTTTTTACGTTGTTTGAAAAAAAGTTCGTTCCCATGTTTTTGTTTTTATGTTTTCGTTTCTCATTGTGTTCAACGCTTTTGTGATGTCCTGTACCCATATATGCATGTATATATACATAGAGATGTAGGTATGTACATATATGTATGTATATATGCATATATTTATATATTATTTATGTTATTATATGATCGAACGCCACGCATCTTTTCCCAAGTAAGTTTTATGTTAATATGTATGTATGCATGTATGTATGTATTTGTGTCTGTATGTATAAATCGCTGTCTGTGGAAAAGTGGCCGCGGAAACGTGCAGGTGGCAGTGTATGAGAGTAGGTGTTCTTATGAGTGTGTTGGTTACTGCTTTGTACTTAAGCATGTGCGTGCGTGCGTGCGTGCGTGTGTGAGAGAGAAAGAGAGAGAGAAGAGGGAGAGAAGACGGGAAGGTGTGAAGTGAGACAGAGAGAGAGAGAAAGAGTGAGAAAGAGAAAGGAAGCTACTGAGAGAGAGAGTCTCTTTATTTTTCTCTCATGGCAAGAACAATTGCTGGGAAGCAACCCTATTGAGTAACAACCACACTATGGACAATGATTAAAAATAAACCAACTCAACAATAGCATTGTCACCTAACATAGCTTTTTACCTGTGCAAAATCTTAGCTTCTGACATTAGCTGCTTATATTAAGCAACAAACATTATTTCGAAGGAAACATCTATTAGGTTCACCTTTCTCACCTGACATATATTACATATATTACCTTCGCTTGCTTCATTTATTGTCTATGTAATTTTACTTATAATGTTACAACTTCAGTTGTCCAATTCACTCATGGCGACATTATGTGGTAGTAATTAGTCAAAAGTCGACTCAGTTTAAACTGTAAGCTGGGAAGAAAAAACTTATGTAAAAAAAAATATGCGAATATATATATATATATATATATATTTTAAATAAGTTGCTAGTTTCATTAAAGGTTTACATGCTTCAGACTAAATAGCCGGCAGTTTTCTCATTGAGAACTGTCGAGAGACATTTTAAAGTGACGTATACTTTGAATGAGTTTGCCTTACTCCCATCAAACACATGAACAAACATATAGATATGAAACGCGCACTTATGTGCACATATTCATACACACGCATATATGCACTTCTATACATTGTGTGTGTGTGTGTATAGCATGTGTGTGTGCGTGTGTGTGTGTAGTAATTGTTCAGTTTGGTTAAAGAAAGTAAATAAAAATTAAGGGGGAGATAAGTAGTAAAAAGAAGCAAAGGGGCGAATCAATCCTAAAGGAATCGTGGACTATCACTCAATTAGATAAAGCTGGAGACAACATTCTTCAGTGGTTGGCACGGCGTCGACTAATTAAGATCCTAAATGTACATGTGTATATAATATATATATATATATAACGTGATATATATGTTTATGCATTTATGTATACATGTATGTATGCTTACACATATGTGTGTGAAATTGTGTGTGTGTGTGTGTGTGTGTGTGTGTGTGTGTGTGTGTGTGTGTGTGTGTGTGTGTGTGTGTGTGTGTGTGTGCGTGCGTGCGTGTGTGTATGCGTATATACATTAGTGCGTCAGAACCAATTACCATTTTATGAAAGACGGAAATAAGGAAAAAAACCCAAGAAATAAAGAAAGGAAAATAGAAAAGTTAAACAAAATACTCTAATATGTTAGTCGCTCTACATCGGGGAAGAGAGAGACAAAGAGAGAAAGAGAGAGACGAAGAGAAAGGAAGAGAGGAAGAGAGAAAGAGAGAGAGAGAGAGAGAGAAGTAAAGATGGGTACATAGATACGGTTAAAGAAGTAGAAAAAAATAGTAGAGAACAAGGAATTCCTCAAAACTGGAGTCATAAGTTTCATCTAGAAACTTTAATAAAATACATATGTATATATTTATGTATTTCTTTGAATTTTGTTAAAGTTCTTCTTAAGAGAATTCAAGTCGGTCGTTAACAAAGGGACAAGATTTTTTGAGTTAAGAGAATTTCCGGTGTTTGTAAATCTGTGGTTGGGTAGGTGTGTTTGTTGAACGGTCGATGCATACAACCAGGTGTGTGCATCTATTCATCCTATTCATCTGAAGAATTTCAGACTGAGAATTTTTAGAATGTCTCAGAAATTCTCACTGTGCCGTTTATAAATTAAATTTGGGGAATGCGCATCTTTTCCTCTTTCTTCAAAAAAAGCCTAGTATTTCTAGGGTTTTGTGAAATTCTGTAGATACGTATGTTATGCACCTATGATGATAGGTACAAAGGAAAATTTATAGTCAGGGTACAAGAGCTGTAAGTTCCGCATCACTTCATCGTATGTATGTATGTTTGTATGTATGTATGTATATATGTATGTATGTATGTATGTATGTATGTATGTATGTATGTATGTATGTATGTATGTATGTATGTATGTATGTATGTATGTATGTATGTATGTATGTATGTATGTATGTATGTATGTGGGTGTGTATGTATGTATGTATGTATGTATGTATGTATGTATGTATGTATGTGTGTATGTATGTATGTATGTATGTGTGTATGTATGTATGTATGTATGTATGTATGTATGTATGTATGTATGTATGTCTCTCTATTTTTTAATTATTATAAGTCTTACACTGAGGAGGGAGCCGTTTTCCAACAAAGATACAAGGCCCCATCATTGGGATGTAGTTAGCACCGACAAATTCACATTTGGAACTTGTGAAAAGTCTTGCATATTTTTGCTGTTCCACTCACACATTGAACTTGTAATGTATGAATCAGACGGTCAATTTCTCTTTCTGAAAATCCCAGTTTATCCAGATTCTCCTTTAAGCATTTACTAACAAAACCTAGTGCTCCAATTATAATTGGCATGAATATGAATTCATAGTCTGGATATAGAAGCTGGAGATTTCGAAGCAGTTGTCCACAATTCTCTTTTTCTTTGATTTTCAAAGAAATATATCTGCAGGGCAGCTAACCTCTATGATGGTACATACCTTTACCCCTCTGTTCCAAACAACAATATCCGGCCTGTTATGCTTCCATTTGACAGAAGTTTTCATGGGAATATTCCACCAGTATTCCTTGAGTTGGTGTTTATGAATGTATTCCATAACAGAGGGATTTTCTACGTTTATTTCAGGGCAGTCTTTTTTGCGGATGGCATTGTAAATTGTTTTAGCAACAACATCGTACCGCATTGGGAGGTAGTACCTTGACGACATTTTAGGACAGCTGCTAATCACATGCGTAATATCTTCCACGGAAACACGACATAGCCTATACATAGAGTTGCACCTTGGGATTACCAGAGAGTTAGTCTCTTATGTTCACCAGGTACTTTGTGGCTATCTCCAATTCCTGGATTGCAAACGCATAGCCTTCAAAGTGAGATGTAATGTAGTAGTCTTGTGTCCAAGAAGGCTGCGCTTCGTTTCAGTTCTACTGTCTTCTTCAAGGTTCCGGGCAACATACCCATGCATGGTCTGCTTTTGTATGCTGAGTGTTTTCCATCCAAGTCTTCTCTGAGGTAAGAGAGCTCAACTCTTTTTAGGAGATCATCAGGAAGAAAGTGCTTCTTGAGCAATTCACTGCCAACTCGTACAATGTTGCTCACTTCACTTATCAGGACTGCATTAATATATTTATTTTTGCGGCTGTTGTTTAGCAGGTACTTCCTGAATGATATCATACGGCATTCGAAGGCCGTCTGCACTGATCTCAGGTCTCTACCACCTTCATTTCTTTTCAGGTACAGCCTGTCAGCATCACTGTTTCCGTGGAAGTTCCCAGTTGTTGTCAGGATTTTGCAGATTTGATATCTATGGAGTGGATTTCCTCTACAGACCAATCAAGTATCCCAAATGATGGGATCAGCACTGGTACTGCAAATGTATTGTGGGATATTGTTTTGTTGTACGAAGAAAGTTCCGACTGCCATATTTTCCTAAGTCTGGTGTATTTATGTATGTATGTATGCATACATTCATATATATATAAATATATATCCAACCCTAAAGTCCAACCCCTCCTCAAAGCGGTAGGGTGGTGTAAACGGGCAGTGTCAGAGCTATGCCGTCGGGAACTTCGGTTCCTGGTAGCGCCACCCAAGGCGGATTGGTCTGGCACCGATCGGTATTAGGGCCGCAGCCTGGCCTACGGGGCTCTGATGAAAATTCCAAGAGGCGTCTGATCGGCAACCGGTGGCTTCGAGGTCGTTCTGTCCCTGCGTCTGTGGAGACTCCGTAGCAAACAGGGCGTCCCGTCACTCGGGATATGCATGCGGAATCTCGGAGACCGCTTGTGAATTCAATATTTCCACGAAACTTCTTCTATGCCGCCAGGTCCAGAGAAGAAGCCGGCTCAACCCGCCCTGGGTGAACGCCGTCACAAGTACAAGTAAAGTACATCGCCATGTTGATTCGCTAGCCTCTACACGCATTTTTTTTCTCTCCTTGTTTCTCTCCTTGTTTTTTTTCTGTGTATCTTTCTGTTGAAGAGCGTAGGCTCGAAACGTAAAAGACTTGTTTTATTTATATTCCTGAGCGCCATACTAATACATTTGTTTGTTTGTACTCCACCTGCCTTCGTCTTTTGTTTATTTTCATAAAGCTTTCCGTTATATATATATATATATATATATATATGTGTGTGTGTGTGTGGTGTGTGTGTGTGTGTGTGTGTGTGTGTGTGTGTGTTTATGCATGCAGGTATTTTGTATGCATATATGTATGTATGTATGTATGTATACTTATGTATGTATGTATGTATGTACGAGGTGATATCAAAAAATTCCCAGACTAGTTCTGTAGCGCGCCAACGAATGGCAGTTTACAGTTGCAAGCGCTGTGAGAGCTAGCAGTGACCTTCATGAGGCAGTGTACCGAATGACATCGCTGTGTTTACTTCGCAAATTGTGAAATTTGGCGTTTTTGTGATCCCGTTTATGCTGTCTGCCATTTTTCTCGTGGACAAGAAGTCGGAACAAAGAGCCAACGTGAAATTTTGTGTTAAACTGGGTACGTCTGCTACAGAGACATTGAGCATGCTTCGGCAAACTTACGACAACGAGGCGATGGGTCGCAAGCAAAGTTTCGAGTGACACAGGTGCTTCAAAAGCGGAAGAACGTCTCCCCGGAAGACGATGAGCGATCTAGACGACCTGCCACGAGCGTCATCTCCGGAAATGTTGAGAAAATTTACCAGCTTCTGCATGACGATCGTCAGAGGACAATCAACAACGTTTTGAAGCGTCTGAGAGAGGACATCTGTGACATGCGAACGATTGGATTCTTTCACGATGACAATGCACCCTGTCACCGAGTTCTCTTCACAATATGTTCGACAGATTTAGCACCTGCAGAATTCCATCTCTTCCCCAACAGGAAAATGCAGCTCAAAGATATCCGTTTCAACACCACCGTCGAGATATCAAGAGCGAATCGCAGAAGGTCATTGACTCGCTTACGGAAAGGGACTCCCAGGTCGGATTCCAAAGGTGGTAGGAACGCTGGGACCGGTGTATTGCTGCACAAGGTGACTATTTCGAAGGAGATGTTGTTGAAACGTAGGCAAATAAGTTATTTAAAAAAAAAATTAAATATAACTAGTCCTGGGACTTATTGAAACCACCTCGCATGTATGTATGATACCTTTTAAGATTTATTCAAGTATTTCTTAAAGGAGTCCAAGCCGTTCGCTAACAAAGCGACAAGGCTTTTTGAGTTCCTGGCTTTGTAAACATGTGGTTGAGTTAATGTGTGCATATGTAAGTGTATGCAACTGTACTTACGTTCTGTGTGAACATGTCTCTTTAGTACTTAGATATTTGTGTGTGTATGTGTTTGTGTGTGTGTATGAATACTTTTACATGTGTCTTTATTAGATGCACACAACCACGTATGTGTATATATTCATTTAATGAATCTCAAATGAGGAATCTCTTGAATGACTTACAAACTTTTACTGTGCCGCTGATAGATTGGATTTGGATGATGCGAAGCAGTTTCTTTTGTTGCTTCTTAGGAAATCCTTGCATTTCTAGTTTTTGTGTAAACCCGTAGTTCCATAGTCTAACACATCGATATTCATGTCATGTCAAAGGGAAATGGAATTTAATTAAAATTAAAACATTCAATCAAAATTTACATTTCCAGTGGTCTAACGTGCAAAAGAAAAAAATTAGTCAAGAAGACTATATATATTAGTCATACGATTTAGTGTATATTTAAACACATAAGGAATCCACTTGTAGGGAATTCAACACACTAGAAAGAACAGCTAGGGTCTGTAAACCACAAAAATAACGGATAAAATTCGACAGGAATAAATTTGGAAACAGGGTACTAGATGGTAAATGTTTTTCATTTTCAAATTTATTCCTGTCGAATTTTATCCGTTATTTTTGTAGTTTACAGAACCTAGCTGTTCTTTCTAGCGTGTTGAATTCCCTACAAGTGGATTCCTTATGTGTTTAAATATACACTATATCGCATCGATATTCATAGGTAGAAATTAAAATGTATTGCCAGAGTACAAGAGCTGTATGTTCCACATTGGTTTATCATGGTTGTTCTCTTTTTCCTTGATTTTTTGATGACGTGTTCATATCCATAGGCAGCAGACCTCTATAACGGTGCATGACTTCGTTCCTTGTTCAAGGGAACAATATTTAAGCCGGTTGTTTTTGCACCGAGTTATTGGAATATATGTATGTTTACTGGAATATATGTATGATTTTTCTTTGAGTTTTATTGAGGTTCTTCTTAGGAGAGTTCAAACCGGTCGCTAATAAAGAAAATGTATGTATGTATGTATGTGTGTGTGTGTGTGTGTGTGTGTGATTATTCAGTTTTATTTAAGACTAGCAGTATCGCCCGGTGTTGCTCAGGTTTGTAAGGGAAATAACTATAAAGCATTTTTAGAGAGTTATAGGCAAAAAATAGCAAAAAAATGGAAAAAAATTATGGTAAATTTTTTTTGAGAGTAAAAAAAGGTGGAGTTGTGTCCCCTAGACAGTTTGCGGTTTGTGTTTCTGATTCTCGACCCCATGTCGAATTTATCGATTTTTTTCAGAACTGGGGGAACTTTTCAAAATTTTCGCTGCGTTAGTTTTGAATTATGACATTGGGCTATGTGTGTGTCAAGTTTCATCAGAATCGGTTGAAAGCCGTGGTCAGAGTGAGGGTACAAGCAAACAGACACACAGAAACACGCACAGACAAACTGCCGTTTATATAGAGAGAGATCTCTTGCCAATAGAGAAAGAGCCGGTTTCTAACCTAGATTCAAGGATTCTTCATTGAAATAATGTATGTATGTATGTATGTATGTATGCATGTATGTACGAAGTCCTCTTTTTAGCCGCCCTCCGAACGGACTTTGATTACAACTCCTGCGGAAGACCGTTGAAGTTTCGGTCTGAAAGTAAGGACATACAATTGAAGTACCTATAAAAATGAATGCATAAGGTAACATCAATAACTCTTCATTTGCATAAATAAAATTCTCCTTTACTCTTTTTTTACTCTTTTACTCTTTTACTTGTTTCAGTCATTTGACTGCGGCCATGCTGGAGCACCGCCTTTAGTCGAGCAAATCGACCCCGGGACTTATTCTTTGTAAGCCCAGTACTTATTCTATCGGTCTCTTTTGCCGAACCGCTAAGTGACGGGGACGTAAACACACCAGCATCGGTTGTCAAGCGATATTGGGTGAACAAACACAAACACACATATACATATATACGACAGGCTTCTTTCAGTTTCCGTCTACCAAATCCACTCACAAGGCATTGGTCGGCCCGGGGCTGTAGCAGAAGACACTTGCCCAAGATGCCACGCAGTGGGACTGAACCCGAAACCATGTGGTTGGTTAGCAAGCTACTTACCACACAGCCACTCCTGCGCCTGTGAACATTTATTGAGCAAAAACTTGATCTGATATTCTGGAGTTTTAGTACCGCTGATTCTTAGCGATTTGTCCAGTGTAAAACTTCATCCGATCGTGCTGAGTCAAAACTTCATGGGATCTCCACTGATTTTTGGTATTCTAGCTTTTGATTCCCACGATCCGCAACCATTATACCGTTTCTCCTAATTTTCAATCTTGTTTTGCTAACATCTCTAATGTAGTTTTAATGAAACAAATATTATTTCTTTGTGAATGCTAATTTGATTTATAAAAACTGTTTGTGTGTGTATATATTAAGGGGCGAGCTGGCAGAAACGTTAGCACACCGGGCGAAATGCGTAGCCGTATTTCGTCTGCCGCTACGTTCTGAGTTCAAATTCCGCCGAGGTCAACTTTGCCTTTCATCCTTTCGGGGTCGATAAATTAAGTACCAGTTACGCACTGGGGTTGATGTAATCGACTTAAACCGTTTGTCTGTCCTTGTTTGTCTCCTATGTGTTTAGCCCCTTGTGGATAGTAAAGAAATATATATTAAGTTGGTTGAGGAAAAAAACCTTTTCGTATTTTACTGGTCGTAAGAATTAAAAGTGTTATAGGGTGGCCCGAATTTGAGCCGAATTTGTGCCGGCGGACTCAGCATATGAACATTCCCGGGGTTACCCTGATTTCAAATATTGCCATATGTGAGGGAAGACCTCCAGGAGCTGAGGATATAAATCAGGAAGTTATATAGACACACACACAGAATTTCTCATTCCTTAAAGATCAGGCGTAGGCAAACATTTTGAGATGCGGGACGCTCGTCATTTTGTGGATCTCTTTAGTAAAAAAAAAATTAAGGTAAAGTTTCGTTAGTGAGATCTTTTCGGTTTGAACGGCAGTTTTTAAAAATAATTTCCACGTAACTAAACACTTTTAGACTTAGTATACTGGTAGAATGTGTTCATAAAACATCTTTTTCTCTTGGCTTTATTGAGAAAATTCTATAGTTTGTAAGATACACCCCTAACCCTAACCCTAACCCTAACCCTAAAACAGATTGAAATAGGCGCAGGAGTGGCTGTGTGGTAAGTAGCTTGTTTGCCAACCACATGGTTCTGGGTTCAGTCCCACTGCGTGGCATCTTGGGCAAGTGTCTTCTACTATAGCCTCGGGCCGACCAAAGCCTTGTGAGTGGATTTGGTAGACGGAAACTGAAAGAAGCCCGTCGTATATATGTATATATATATATATATGCGTGTGTGTGTTTGTGTGTTTGTGTGTCTGCATTTGTCCCCCTAACATTGCTTGACAACCGATGCTGGTGTGTTTATGTCCCCGTTACTTAGCGGTTCGGCAAAAGAGACCGATAAAATAAGTACTGGGCTTACAAAAGAATAAGTCTCGGGGTCGAGTTGCTCGATTAAAGGCGGTGCTCCAGCATGGCCGCAGTCAAATGACTGAAACAAGTAAAAGAGTAAAAGAGAGTAAAGAGCAATAGATCGATACAAGGGTCATAATTATGGGTGACAATTTCATATGACACCGCTAGAAAAAACTGCCGTTCAAACCGAAAAGATCCCGTTAGTGTGCCATTCAGAAAGTCACACGGGCCGCAGTTTTCAATTACGTTTAGCGTGCAAAAAGGCCATCTTTCGTTTTAACTGGCGTAAATGTTCGTAAATTTCTGTAAATTTTTTTGATTTATTTAGTTTTATTTGAAAGTGAAAGAGAGTAGAAAGTGAGAGATATACAGGCGCAGGAGTGGCTGTGTGGTAAGTAGCTTGTCTACCAACCACATGGTTCCGGGTTCAGTCCCACTGCGTGGCACCTTGGGCAAGTGTCTTCTACTATAGCCTCGGGCCGACCAAAGCCTTGTGAGTGGATTTGGTAGAAGGAAACTGAAAGAAGCCCGTCGTATATATGTATATATATATACATATGCGTGTGTGTGTTTGTGTGTTTGTGTGTCTGTGTTTGTCCCCTAGCATTGCTTGACAACCGATGCTGGTGTGTTTATGTCCCCGTTACTTAGCGGTTCGGCAAAAGAGACCGATAAAATAAGTACTGGGCTTACAAAAGAATAAGTCTCGGGGTCGAGTTGCTCGATTAAAGGCGGTGCTCCAGCATGGCCGCAGTCAAATGACTGAAACAAGTAAAAGAGTAAAAGAGAGTAAAGAGCAATAGATCGATACAAGGGTCATAATTATGGGTGACAATTTCATATGACACCGCTAGAAAAAACTGCCGTTCAAACCGAAAAGATCCCGTTAGTGTGCCATTCAGAAAGTCACACGGGCCGCAGTTTTCAATTACGTTTAGCGTGCAAAAAGGCCATCTTTCGTTTTAACTGGCGTAAATGTTCGTAAATTTCTGTAAATTTTTTTGATTTATTTAGTTTTGTTTGAAAGTGAAAGAGAGTAGAAAGTGAGAGATATACAGGCGCAGGAGTGGCTGTGTGGTAAGTAGCTTGTCTACCAACCACATGGTTCCGGGTTCAGTCCCACTGCGTGGCACCTTGGGCAAGTGTCTTCTACTATAGCCTCGGGCCGACCAAAGCCTTGTGAGTGGATTTGGTAGAAGGAAACTGAAAGAAGCCCGTCGTATATATGTATATATATATACATATGCGTGTGTGTGTTTGTGTGTCTGTGTTTGTCCCCTAGCATTGCTTGACAACCGATGCTGGTGTGTTTATGTCCCCGTTACTTAGCGGTTCGGCAAAAGAGACCGATAGAATAAGTACTGGGCTTACAAAAGAATAAGTCCCGGGGTCGAGTTGCTCGATTAAAGGCGGTGCTCCAGCATGGCCGCAGTCAAATGACTGAAACAAGTAAAAGAGTAAAAGAGTATACGTGTATATGAAATGGATGTGTGTGAAAGAGAGAGAGAGGGAGAGAGAGAGAGAAGAAAGAGAAAGAGAGAAAGAGAGAGAGAGAAGAGAGAGAGAGAAAGAGAAGTGAGAGATAGAGAGTGAGTGATGGGGTGTGTTATCATCTATATGTGCATATATACATACATATGCATACATCTTTTTGTATGTATATATGCGCGTGTGTGACAGAGACAGTGATGTCTAAGTGGCACTCACTCCCCCGCTCTCTCTCTCACACACACACGCGCATACATACATCCAAAAAAGATATATGCAAATGTATTTATGTTTGCACGTATACATGACAACACACCCCTTCACTCACTCACTCTCTCACACACACATACACTCACACACCCCCACACACAAACATACACACGTCCATTTCATATACACGTACATCTTTCACTTTCTCCTCTTTCACTTTAAGACAAAAGTAAAAAAATAAAAATTTATTCCCTTTAAGAATAAATAAAAAGAATAAATAAATTTTAAAAAATTACAGAAATTAACGAACAAAACCAGCTGTTCATTTTGACATTTCTGAGGCAACAACCGAAAGATGACCGGCAAAAAAATTGCAGCAATCACATAGAGATATTTGAATACTTATAGCGTATCAAATTCACTTGATAATTCTACGCTTACAGTGCAGCGATCACATAGTTATTATTGTAAGGCTTATAGTGTTCCAAACATGCACACCAACAAAATCACTCCGTAATTTAAAAACAAAATTTATACCGGTATATTAAAAAATTTTCATTTTATCAAAAATATTCATTTAACAAACTCCGAAACACTATTCTTGAACTTGGGCCTCGTATCAAAGTTATACAGCCATTTTGACTAATAGCATTCATTCATTCATTCAATAAATAATTTTATTACATTACATATATAGAATAAACTGTGGGTTTTGTAAATAGCGAATTAAAACTTGAACTGAAAACATTGAAATGAATATATATTAAATTATCATTAATGAAAATAGAGGTGAGAGAGAGGGTGAGATATTGTTGCAAATGAAAACGGAAAATTTCACCTGCAACGAATTAATATTAAACATTAAAATCTACACCGCAGTGAATGCAACGAATGTTTAAATTTGTGAAAACTTGTAGTTGAAATATTCAATAAACTTGAGAAATCGAAATTACAGGAAATTTCTTGGAACATGAATTTATAAAAAATTTCCAGTCGGTCAAGCCTTTAATAATTGCTTTCTTTTAGTAACTGTTACATACCTATTTAATAAGCATCTTTCTCCATTATAATATATATAAATATATATATATATATATATATATATATATATATATATATATATATACTTTATTTAAAGCAGGGGAAAATTCAACAAAACCTGTTACTCTGAGTTTCACGTTCCTGTTCGTCGGACAGTTTTTGCTAGAATATTCTAGCAAAAACTGTCCGACGAACGGGAACGTGAAACTCAGAGTAATAGGTTTTGTTGGATTTTCCCCTGCTTTAAATAAAGCATATTTCTCTACCACTGGTATTTGAGTACTCTTTTTCCACCTTGTTTCACATTTATGTGTTTACTCCGGTATATATATATATATACACACACATACAACTAGCTTCTTTCAGTTTCCGACTACCAAATCCACTCACAGGCTTTGGTCGGCCTGGAGTTATAGTAGAAGACACTTACCCAAAAATGCTGCGCTGTGGAACTGAACCCTGAACTGCCATGCGACTGGGAAGCAAGCTTCTTACCACACAGCCATGTCTCCATGTCTACCTATGAAACGTCGAGAGAAAGCCATAGCACTCTATATTACAAGATTGGCAAAATGTGTGTGCATGTGTGCATGTGTGTATGTGTGTATGTGTGGTGTGTCAGTGTGTGTGTGTTTATTGAATTGTCCTAAAGCTAAACCAAGTTTCGTTGGCTCCAACATGGCATCGGTAACCATGGCTTTTGTTACTTATATAATGTAGCTGGCGAAGATTAGCATTAAATATTTTAGGATTATGCATTAATCCGAAGAAATCGATATCAGAGCAGGCACTGGTGGATTTATTGGATGGATGGAAGCACTCCGTCGGTTACGACGACGAGGGTTCCGGTTGATCCGAATCAACGGAACAGCTTGCTCGTGAAATTAACGTGTAAGTGGCTGAGCACTCCACAGACACGTGCACCCTTATCGTAGTTCTCGGGGATATTCAGCGTGACACAGAGAGTGACAAGGCCGGCCCTTTGAAATACAGGTACAACAGAAACAGGAAGTAAGAGTGAGAGAAAGCTGTGGTGAAAGAGTACAGCAGGGATCACCACCAACCCCTGCCGGAGCCTCGTGGAGCTTTAGGTGTTTTCGCTCAATAAACAATCACAATGCCCGGTCTGGGAATCGAAACCGCGATCCTATGACCGTGAGTCCGCTGCCCTAACCACTGGGCCATTGCGCCTCCACGGGCCAACCAATACCTTGTGAGTGAATTTAGTAAACAGAAACTGTGTGGAAGCCCGTCGTATGTATATGTATGCGTGTCTTTGTGCTTGTGTTTGTCTCCGCCACACCGCTTGTGATAGCTTGTGTATAACATATGTATATCTGTTTTGTATGACATTCAAAATTCTTCCATTCGTTTTTCCCCTCATAGATATTGTTGTCAAAGCTCTAACTCAAAATTATTTTAGTAATTTTACACACACACACACACACATGAAATATATAGAAATATGTATATAAAATAGAAATTATGGGCTATATTACAGTTATTTACTACAAGCTTACAGCTGTTTCATGACACCTATGTGTCCATAGGTGAATTATTCAAACTCCAAAGAACTCCTCTCAGTACATGGCTATGATACCCCCCCCCCACTACTTCTGTTTGTGATCAGAGATGCACATATCGTCAGCCCCTAAGGGACATGTTCAATTGGTTAGGGTCAAACAACTGACAAGCAAATCTGTGGTATTGAGCAGAATATTTGATGTAGCCCATCTTTTATACTAAGACAAAACGATGTACATGATAACACTTCCAATCAGTTAAGATCAGAAGCCATGAGAGCCCGTGCCTGGTACTGCACCAGGGCATTTATTATTATTATTATTATTATTATTATAAGCCGCGAGCTGGCTGAATCGTTAGCATGCCGGACAGAATGCTTAGCGGCATTTCGTCCATCTTTACGTTCTGAGTTCAAATCCAAAGGGCTGACTTTGCCTTTATTTCTTACAAGGTCGATATAATTTACACCCACCCCCGAAATTGCTAGCCTTGTACCATAATTTCAAACCATTATTAGTATTTCTTGTATGTATGTATAATTCTGCGGCGAAAATTTTACATTAAAGAGTGGAACGTAGAATTTCCTGTAATTCAGACCGCCTCGTGATCCCAGTAGACAAAATAGAAAAGGCGTTGCCCTGAAGAATGGCTTGGGAGATGTGCTGGAACAGTCAATCTGACTCCCGGGGCTCGCACTTGCGAATAGCCATCTCCAACCCGATAGCAGTGAGCAGGGATATGGTCCGGGGGCTGAGAACCTCGGTATTCACTGCCACAGACTCGACCATAAACCTGTCAGATATAGATATGTGTAAATGTGAAAAATATATACACAGAGAAAGAGAGAATATCTCTCTATATATAACGGCAAAATGCCTGTCTGTGTGTGTGTCCTTTATACAAATCCACAATTTTTCAGTTAGAGGGCTCGTACTTTCTATGGTCGTTCAAAACCGTCTAAGGATGGTTGTGCACATCTTTACATTTCCCCAGTCACCCCGCAAAGCCATTAAAAAATCAATAGAAATGACTTTTTTGTGAATTTTCTATCCAAAACCCAATCAAAATGCCCGAAACTTGATACGCCAATTGAGTGCCAGCTAGCTGTATGTGATTGGTCGGAGATTTGGACAGTACTCGCGTGTATGTGCGCACACACGCAGCTGTATATGCATGCACTAGCACTATGACCCAGCATTGAATAAATGTATGTGAGTGATCTTTGCTAATGTATATTTGTTAAGGTTAGTAGGAGTTCCCATACTCTGTGTTCATATTGACTATTGAGGTTATCGAACAGCGTTTGATAATGAACTTCCCTTAAACGCTTGACTGCGTTTCTCTCCTGTTCTCTCTGTCTCGTGTCTTTTTCTCCGGTTCTTACACTGGTGTACGTGTATGTTGATTTAATCTGTATATGTTAAGCGCTTATGTGTAATTAGCTGTGTAGACTGTTTATTATCGAACTGCGGTTGGAGAATACATAATGTGCCCAACACAACGTATATTCATAGATATAGTGTTATCAGAAGAATGAAAGTGTGTGTGTGTGTATGTGCACATATTTATGCACACACATGCATATATATCAATTTTATAATTAATTAATAATTATAATTGAGGGTACACGAGGCACTAGTGTTGCAGTAAATAAGAGGGATCTTTTCCTTTTGAATGGCACTTTGTAACATAATTTCTAATCAACTAAACACTTTTAAACTTCGTATACTGGTAGAATGTATTTATAGAACATCATTTTCTCTTGGCTTTATTGAGAAAATTCTATATGTTGTAACATATTTCGTCTATAATTTCGAGTATTATGGCAATTTTAACCAATCGCTGACCTCCATTTAGGTTGTAACGAAAATGTGAATATCTTCTCTGGACCTTTTGGGGGTGCGAGAAGCAATCACTTTCCGTTGCTTTAATAATCCAGATCTCTACCAGTCAGAAACAACAAGACGCAGACGTAAAATATTATATATCTACTTTATTCTCTTATGTGGTAACAGATAATTGGTGTATCTGGTATCCCTTTGGTATAGATGTGTCAGAGCTGAACTTTATCGCTGTAAAATAAGAAAGTGTTCAAATGCAAAACAACACTGCCAAGATGGCGTCCGGAATAGGGAGATGATGATGTCGGCAACAAATGTCAGGGAGAGACGAAGATAATATGCGTCTTCTTCTATGAAAAGGCTGACTGCTGCTAGAATCAAATTCGGACAGAGAGAATATACGTGTTGTACCTTCGATAGCCATGTCTCAAGTCGCTGCTGACTGCTGCTAGTGGTCAAACATTCTACGATCCCCTTGCCTCGGCTAACTGCCACGTAGGCAAATGGTCCTACTTCCGGTGGTGAAAGCACCAAACTCCGCACGCGCGAAACAGGAATGGACGGTGCGCGCGCGCGCCGCTGTATAGCGTCACTACAAGGTAAACAACATTCCGTGCTGTCCCTCCTTTAAGAAACAGATTGGATTTATTTACATTTGTGAAGAAAAAAGATACCCTTCCCCCACCCCTAACCCTAAATCTAAAATAGATTGAAATGCAATAGATCGATACTAGGGTTATAATTATGGGTGACAATTTCATACGACACCGCTACGGAAAATGGGATTTTTTTCTAGCGGTGTCAAATGAAAATGTCACCCATAATTATGGCCCTAGTATCGATCTATTGCATTTCAATCTATTTTAGATTTAGGGTTAGAGTTAGGGTTAGGGTTTGAGGTGGGGGAAGGGTATCTTTTTTCTTCACAAATGTAAATAAACCCAATCTGTTTCTTAAACGAGGAACATATTCATACAGCACGGAATGTTGTTTACCTAAATGGAGGTCAGCGATTGGTTAAAATTGTCGAAATGCTCGAAATTAAAGACGAAATATGTTATAACATATAGAATTTTCTCAATAAAGCCAAGAAAAAATGATGTTTTATAAACACATTCTACCAGTATACGAAGTTTAAAAGTGTTTAGTTAACTAGAAATTGTGTTGAAAAGTGCCGTTCAAAAGGAAAAGATCCAATAAGAGTCCAAAAATACTCTAGTAAGCCACCATTTCACTGAAGTCACGACAGGCCGGCGAAAATCGAGAGATGAGCAAAGAAATAAATTAACCCAGATATCAGAAAGCAGAACCAAAATTGAGGTCAATCAACATCAGTGGAAATTGCAGCTGTGGTTAAGCGAACCATCCGATCGTGGTCGTTACCAGCGCCGCCCCGTCTGGCCTCCGTGCCGGTGGCACGTAAAAGCACCATCCGTTCGTGTCCGCTGCCAGCCTCGCCTGGCTCCCGTGCCGGTGCCACGTAAAAGCACCATCCGCTCGTGTCCGTTGCCAGCCTCGCCTGGCCTCCGTGCCGGTGGCACGTAAAAGCACCATCCGTTCGTGGCCGTTTGCCAGCTCTGTCTGGCACCTGTGCGGGTGGCACGTAAAAAGCACCCACTACACTCACGGAGTGGTTGGCGTTAGGAAGGGCATCCAGCCATAGAAACACTGCCAGATCAGACTGGGCCTGATGAAGCCTTCTGGCTTCGCAGTCCCCAATTGAACCGTCCAACCCATGCTAGCATGGAAAACGGACGCTAAATGATGATGATCGTGGCTGATAGTCGCAAATGAGGTTACATATATCCCTGTATCATATGATACAGGTATATCTATAACAAGTCCTAGGTAACGGGAAAGCCAATACAAGTCGAGGTATGACAAGATCTTTGCAGAAAATGCCAAGTGGACTGAACTGCAGAGAGTTAAGGCCAACAAACAGCAGACATCACAATCCGAAGGTATCAGATCCCAAAAAGGTTCCCAAAGTAAAAGCAGCTGTGGAAGACCCATATTTTACTTTGCAACAAGCTTCTGACTACGAGATGTAAGTGGATTTCAGGAGTAGACACTAATCTTTCCAGAACAGGTGGCAGTAACATCGCTCGAACTAAACATGTTCTTTCTATCCAGAAGCACGAAAACAATAATCGTGTTTGAACTCACAGTACCCTGGGAGGATGTTTATCACCAAATATAAGGCACTTGTCAAAGGCTTGCATGCAGCTCCATTCCCAATTTCTGGTCAATTGTTGCAGTTTTCCAGCAAGATCAATGCATTATTTCCAGCCATTAGATTGGCTTGAAACCCAAACTGAATGCATTCGGAACATATCCATGTTGCGAACCCATGTCAATAAATGCGTTCTCAAACGAAATTATCTCTGGTCTACTTTAAATAAAATTAACCATTTCTACAATTTAACCTAAAATTCCCGAAGTTATTGCCATCAAACCATTTATATATAAAGAATAGTATGCCCTTTCGAATAGCCTACCATAGAGGAAGCTCCATCGGTACAAAAACTAACATGACTTTCATTATAATTTCCACTTTCCAAGGTAGGTGTCGGAGATATGGAGACACTTTACTTTATTTACATTCGACTGATATTTGTCCTCATCTTGTTTGTTGTTAACTCAACGTTTCGGCTGATATACCCTCCAGCCTTCTTCATGTGTCTTGCGGAAATTTCGAACCTGGGTTCTCATTCCTAAGGTATTTTTCGATGTTATTATTATTATTAGTGTTCAGGTCACTGCTTGGAATCGAACTCGGAATCTTGGGGGTTAGTAGCCCGCGCTCTTAACCACTACGACATATGCCCCTGGGCATATGGCGTAGTGGAGACACTTTTCTTAACATTTTCTATGCTTGTTATTTCTATTACAAGATAATAAACATAAAAATATTGGTTCAGGCGTGGTGGTGTGGTAAGAAGCTTGCTTCCCAACCACATAGTTCTGAGTTCAAGTTGTGGTTGGGGAGAAACACAGACGCATACACTTCTGTCTACCAAATTCACTCACAAGGCTTTGGTTAGCTCGAGGCTAAAGTAGAAGACACGTGCCCAAGGTACCACACTGTGGGACTGAATCCATGTGGTTGGGCAGCCACGTGATTTGCCGGGAAATTAGAATGCACAGTATGTTTGATACTTATCTAGGCGATCTTTCGTCTCTAGTAGACCTTTCCGTCGATTTCCGTAAAAAAAATTTTTTTTTTACATATGGGCTTGCGGGAACTTTTGAAGTAATGAGAGCGAAAGAGACTGAAAGAAAGCGATTGTATGACGAGGGAAATTCTTTTGAAGTTACCGTGCATGTGAAGCATTGATGTATATGTGTGTGTGTGTTTGATGGGGTGTGGGAGACAGACAGTATGTTGTGTAGGTGAAGTGCTTCTGTTAGTGTGTGTGAAGAGACAGAGTAATGTGTGAAAGAAAGAGATAACTGAAACTTTTTACTCGGTGTATGTGTATGTATATTACTTCAAAAGTTCCCGCAAGCCCATATGTAAAAAAAAAAAATTTTTTTACGGAAATCGACGGAAAGGTGTACTAGAGACGAAAGATCGCCCTTATCTATAAGTGTACACACAGATATGTATCAACCATAGCTGTATTTTCTAATTTCCTAGCAAACATCAAAATCATAACCGTGAACCTTCAGACGATGGCTTTGAAGACGCGATCGTGATTCAAGGGAGATAATGCACTAGCGAAACTTTTTCTATTAAATATTTCTGTGTACCGGCGCTAGCGAAGTAGGTATATTGTTTTAGAGAAATGGATCGATGCAGTAATGAAAATTGTCAACGGCAATATTACAACCATGGAGAAGGTAGCGAGCTGGCTAAATCGTTAGCACACTGGGTAAATTACTTAGCGGCTTTCCGTCCGTCTTCACGTTCTATGTTGATAAAATAAGCGCCATTTGAACTCTGGGGTTGATTTAATCGATTTAGCCCCTCCCCCAGACCTGCTTGCCTTGTGCCAAAATTTGAAACCTATATTACAAGTGGAAGTTGCGTAAAAGGGTAGTTTTATGATGCCCTCCTTGCAGAATTAATAACACGATAGCCATCTTATCACAGCTGGTGACATTAATGGACAAGACTATGATGGCTATTCCAATATAGTTAAGAGGCTATGAATATAGTACAAGAAGTGAAGAAAAATAAAGAGGACCTGAAGGAGAGTAGAAGATGGTGGGGACACTTATAAAGACTTATAACATGGGAGATAATGAGGAGTCTCTAATAGGCCACTAGCTGCAAACTACAGAACAGATCTGCAGATAGTGCAAGGTTCCAGCTTAGTATAAAGTGACATGGTGTTGAAATTGTATGACAAAGGGTCAGAAAAGCTAATAGACAAGCCTGCAAAAAAATAAATAAATAAAAGGTTGGGGAGCCAGGAACATTATTTGCTAACAAGGAGAGAAGCTAGATGTCAGGGATATTTAGAAAGGACAGGAGCAGAGTGCTGCCCATGAAGCACATAAAGTGTTACATGTAGCAAGAAATAGTATCAACAGAATGAACTATCAGTTACTATAGAGTGTGCTTGTGTATATGTATATACATACCTTAGTGTATGAGTGGAGGCGCAATGGCCCAGTGGTTAGGGCAGCGGACTCGCGGTTTCGATTCCCAGACCAGGCGTTGTGAGTGTTTATTGAGCGAAAACACCTAAAAGCTCCACGATGCTCCGGCAGGGGATGGTGGCGATCCCTGCTGTACTCTTTCACCACAACTTTCTCTCACTCTTACTTCCTGTTTCTGTTGTACCTGTATTTCAAAGGGCCGGCCTTGTCACTCTCTGTGTCACGTTGAATATCCCCGAGAACTATGTTAAGGGTACAAGTGTCTGTGGAGTGCTCAGCCACTTACACGTTAATTTCAAGAGCAGGCTGTTCTGTTGATCGGATCAACCGGAACCCTCATCGTCGTAACCGACGGAGTGCTTCCACTACCTTAGTGTATGCATGTGCACATACTATACTGCCCGTCTGTCTCTATACACACACACACACACACACACAAATATCCAAGTGTGGTTAACTAGTTTATTTTCCAACTTCATGATTTTACACACAGTCCCATTGGAAGGTATCATGGCCAAGTGTCTAACCTGAGATAAACTAAAGCCTTGAGTAGATCTGGTAGGTGGAAACTGAAAGAAGCCCATTGATTATATATGTGTGCTTTAGTGTACTGTTGTTTTGACATCATGTGAATGATGTAAATGGTGTTTCTAGTTTTCCAAAGAGAAACACTGCCTTGCTTGGAAACAGGTGAGGGTTGACAACAGGAAGGGCACCAAGCCGGAGAAAATTTGCTGTAACAATTTCTGTTTGACACATGCAAACAAGAAAAAGTGGATGTTAAATGATGATGGTTTATATGTATATATATATATAAAGTTAATCCAAACAAGAAAGCACAAAAAAACACAACGCGAGGATGTGGAACAAATATAGAATTATTGGACGCTCAGGAAAGAAGGAGGGTTTAATGTTTCGAGCGGAGCTCTTCGTCGGAAACATAGGAGAAAGAAAGATCCAGAGAAGGGAAGACAGACGAAAAAAATCGCCAACGGTACACACGAGGTCACATTTTGAAAATATATATAAATAAATAAATTAGAGAAAAACCACTATTATGTAATTCAAACAATGATAGACATAAACCAAATCATATTTGGTTTATGATTTATATATATTATATATATATATTTATATTGTGAAATTTGATTTAATACTAAATTGAATTTTCCCCTGTAAGTTTGGAGTTATACTCCCTAATATATATATATATATACACACACACACACACACACTTGTAATGTGTGTGCATGTGCTTGCTTTAGTATGTGTTTCTACATGTGTTTGAGTTTCCTTGTCCTTAAGTCAAGCAATAGTTGTAAATGAGCTTCACCATCAAACAAACAACAGAGATCTTTTCCAATCTTTCATGAGAACATGACCAGCCATGTGGAAATATCAACCTGCTAGGAAACAGGTGATTGTTGGCAAAAGGCTGAACGTTTAGCTATAGAAAATCCGTCTCAGCAAACTCAGTCTCACCCATACAAGCATGGAAAGGTGGACAATAAAATAATGACAATGAGAATAATGATATACACACATATATAGGCGCAGGAGTGGCTGTGTGGTAAGTAGCTTGCTAACCAACCACATGGTTCCGGGTTCAGTCCCACTGCGTGGCATCTTGGGCAAGTGTCTTCTGCTATAGCCCCGGGCCGACCAATGCCTTGTGAGTGGATTTGGTAGACGGAAACTGAAAGAAGCCTGCCGTATATATGTGTATATATATATATATATGTATGTGTGTGTTTGTCCCCCTAGCATTGCTTGACAACCGATGCTGGTGTGTTTACGTCCCCGTAACTGCAAAAGAGACTGATATAATAAGTACTAGGCTTACAAAGAATAAGTCCCGGGGTCGATTTGCTCGACTAAAGGCGGTGCTCCAGCATGGCCGCAGTCAAAATGACTGAAACAAGTAAAAGAAAGTATATGTTCCTTTTCAAGCTATGCCAGGCTCATAAGGGCCGGTTTCCCTGTTTCAGTGGCGTAGAAATTCCCCACCTGGACGGGATGCCGTTCCATCGCAGGATTACTCATTTTTGCCAGCTGGGTGGACTGGAACAACGTGAAATGAAGTGTTTTGCTCAAAAACACAACGCGTTGCTCAGTCCAGGAATCAAAACCACAACCTTACGATCATGAGTTGAACACCCTAACCACTAAGCCACACGCCTCCACACACACACGTATATACAGACACACATACACACGCGTGACTGCGTATGTATGCTAAAATAATTTACATGTCATAGATTAAACAAATTTTAACATGAAATAATTTCAAGGTAAAAGTCAAACAATGAAATAAAAATAAAAAGCCAGAGTGTAATGAAAAATTGTCTTTAATTAATTAATTTGTTTCTGAGTTACATAATTAGTAACACTGTCTTGTTATTTCACCACCCAAAATGCCGTTAACACTGAATATAAGGACTGCAGTCAGCTACATCTGCAGTGCAATGAGATTTTGCGGTAATGTCTTCTCTCAATGAGTTGCAAAAACAGCCATGAAGATGTTAAAAGATGTAAAGATTAACAATGGGGAGGAAAAAAAAATAAAACATGCGCTAGGCTTCAAAATTTGGATTCTTTCTTAAGATGACAACACCTTCCATGACTGGTGTGAGAGGGAAATCTATAGATTGCGGTTAAGGCATAATATACAACATCAACAACAAAACGATTTAAGGCAAATTATATATACAATGACGATGTGGAATGAGATGAGATATAGTGTGCAAGAGATAAAACTGTTCTATGAGATGTATATGGATTTTGAGAGTTGGGTAGAGAATTGTCCACTGACCCAAGTGGAAAGAACATGTTGAAGAGAAATAAATGGTGAAATTTGAACATAGGCGCAGGAGTGGCTGTGTGGTAAGTAGCTTGCTAACCAACCACATGGTTCCGGGTTCAGTCCCACTGCGTGGCATCTTGGGCAAGTGTCTTCTGCTATAGCTCTGGGCCGACCAATGCCTTGTGAGTGGATTTGGTAGACGGAAACTGAAAGAAGCCTGTCGTATATGTGTGTGTGTGTTTGTGTGTCTGTGTTTGTACCCCTAGCATTGCTTGACAACCGATGGTGTGCTTACGTCCTCGTCACTTAGCGGTTCGGCAAAAAGAGACCGATAGAATAAGTACTGGGCTTACAAAAAGAATAAGTCCCGGGGTCGATTTGCTCGACTAAAGGCGGTGCTCCAGCATGGCCGCAGTCAAATGACTGAAACAAGTAAAAGAGTATAATAAATAAAGAAATAGTAACAATTATGATTTCTAACACAGGCAGAATGACTATAATTTGGGTGAGGAAAGGAGTTAAAATTGATTCAAGTAATCCTGGTATTTGACTGCCAGAGTTGGCCTCAGCAGGATTTAACCCCTTAGCGTTTACTGCTCAGGTATTCTATCTGTTTTATGTTCAAACTAACTGGATCTGGCCTCTTACATATACCCTACAATGTTCTTCTAAAACTAAACAACCACATCATTGAAATCTTTAAGTTACAAGATAATAACTGATTGATTCAAACAATGTGAATGAATAAGCATTACATTTGATTGAGTAATCTGAGTACTAAAAGGTTATACTAGTCATGGGTAACCTATGGCCAACGGGACTTTCTGAATGGTATACCTAGTGAAAAATTACCATGAATTTATTTAGTAGTGCAGTCTGCTATTGAAGATGACCCATGTCAAATGCAGCTTTTTTCTTGAGAAAGGATACCCAAGCCAGATTTAAACATAAGACTATCTCTCTCTCTGTTACTTGTTTCAGTCATTTGACTGCAGCCATGCTGGAGCACCGCCTTTAATCGAGCAACTCGACCCCGGGACTTATTCTTTTTGTAAGTCCAGTACTTATTCTATCGGTCTCTTTTGCCGAACCACTAAGTAACGGGGACATAAACACACCAGTATCGGTTGTCAAGTAATGCTAGAGGGACAAACACAGACACACAAACACGCATATATATATATATACATATATACGACAGGCTTCTTTCAGTTTCCGTCTACCAAATCCACTCACAAGGCTTTGGTCGGCCCGAGGCTATAGTAGAAGACACTTGCCCAAGATGCCACGCAGTGGGACTGAACCTGAAACCATGTGGTTGGTAGATTTAATTAAAATCTGCAAGGCATTTTGTCTGATGTCAAATTGATTTTGTCAATCAAATGGTTTTCTTACAGTGACACAGGAAACTAAATCAAAGAGAGAGGGAGGGAGAGATATGATCGAAGTGATTAATATTTTAATAACTCATTAGCATTTAAACTGGTCACATGTGGCCCAAATATTCTACTTGTTTTATGTTTAAAACTGACAAGAACTGACCTCTTTCACCTACCCTAGAATGTCTTTCTAAAGATATACAATCACATTATTGAACTCTCAAAGCTTTGAAATAATGCATGATTTCTGAATGCTAAAGGGTTAAACACACATGAAATGTAAAGTTGGTCATGGTGAAATTTGAACATGGAACATGTAGCTTTCATAAAATGTCAGTGCATGGTTGTTTTTTCTTCTTGCACGCTTGCTCTTAAACACTTAACTGAAAATACTCAAAGAAGGGGCAATCAGCTGAATACACATCTAAGGTCAGCTACCTGTCAAAGTAGAATTATTAGCATCAAAGGGGTTGCTGTAAAAACAACAAAAACCAAAAAAGACCCACCCAACAAAAAAGTGAAAATATGTGAATACAACATGAAAAGGATACATTCATCAGTTGCTAACTCAGCTCTTTCTCCATATGCCAGCAGTACAGGTGTGGTATGTGTCTGAAAGCCTGTAATGGTCTTTGGTTTGCCTGCCTGACCAACGACATTTACTGCCTGAAATTGCAATAAAATTAAAGAATTACTCTTTGTAAAAATAAGATATTACAGGAAAAAAAAAAACCACAACCAAAAACCCCGAAATAAAAACAGTTCTGAGGGTTTGTACCCATGCTTAACAAGCTCAAAATTAAAGTTTCTGTATAGGTACCCAAGCAACAAGAGTTGTGTTCTTTATACAATGTATTACCCATTTTCTCTTCACAGCACTAAAAAAACAAAAAAAACTAGAATGGGCTCAACTGCATTGTGAACCTACAATACACCAATATTCAAAACATTAATTGTAATTCAGAAATTAATTAAGGCACATTCTGGGAACTGTATGCAATTAAAATTGATCAAAGTACTTGACTGGTGCTTATTGACATGAAAATCTCATTATGATAAAACTAATATTTTATTGTTACTGCTTATGATCATGTCAACCCTGAATGATCAAAACTATGATCAAAGACATTCAAGCTATAACTAGCATGTTCTTCCTTTCCAGCAGGTCAAGAAACCATATTCAAATTCCCTTTGCTACTTGAAATTTGATATAATTTCAAATCTCACCAGTACCATTAAGTTGTGCAGCAAAGCTAAGATAACATCATTTAAATTAAAAACCTGCTTTTGCTCCACACGGCTTAACTATAGATAAAAGGAGGTGGAGGGGGACTGACCAATGTTACTGACAAGAATATGGTACATACCAAACACTCCAAATAACCCAATATCTTGTGATATCTTGCTAATAAAAATTTCTAACACTGGGACAAGGACACAAAATTTTGAAAAGATTTATTTGATCTCAGTGCTCAATTAGTGTTCATTTTATAAACCTTGGGAAAATGAATGGCAAAATTCACCTTTGAGATATTTGAGCTTAAAATGTAAACGGATGTAACAAAATTCTATAAGGCCCCATAACTTGCATAGGTTTAGTGATAAAAGAAAAAGAGCGGAAGAGTTAAAAAAAGTTTATATCTAATCAAAATGTTTTTTTTTATATAAATGTCAACTAAATAAAAAAGAAGTGATGAGAATTTATACCAGCTAATAAGCAAAATATTATACCATATCTCCATGCCGGTGACACGTAAAAAGCACCATCTGTTCGTGGCCGTTGCCAGCCTTGCCTGGCCCCCGTGCTGGTGGCACGTGAAAAGCACCATCCATTTGTGGCCGTTGCCAGCCACGCCCTGACTGGCCTCCGTGCCGGTGGCACATAAAAGCACCATCCGTTCGTGTCCATTGCCAGCCTCGCCTGGCCCCCGTGCTGGTAGCACGTAAAAGCACCATCCGTCCGTGGCCGTTTGCCAGCTCCGTCTGGCTCCTGTGCAGGTGGCACGTAAAAAGCACCCACTACACTCGCGGAGTGGTTGGCGTTAGGAAGGGCATCCAGCCGTAGGAACACTGCCAGATCAGACTGGGCCTGATGCAGCCTTCTGGCTTCACAGACCCCAGTTGAACCGTCCAACCCATGCCAGCATGGAAAACGGACGCTAAATGATGATGATTAAAGAAAATGTGTGATCCAATGTTTAATCTTTTAGCATTTATGTCATATCTCATTTACACACATACATCTGGACTGTGTTTTTGCACACCATGTCTCCCTTATGTTTCCCTTGCAGAGGCAAGAGAAATCCATAAGAAAAATTTATTAAAATAACTTCATATTTCTATAGGAACTTACCTGTCCTACTCTGACAGATACACCAACTGGCTTCAACTGTTCATCAAAAGTTACAAGCATTCTGGGTTGTAAAGCAGATACTAAATGGTACAATACATAATGGGACTTGCCAAGGATAACTGAAATTAGAAATAAATTTGAAACACATCAGACAATGTTTTACTGCTATTTAGAAAGAAAGAATGAGGAAAAAAAAAAAAAGCACTGAGAACATCACCACCACCACCACCACCACCACCACCACCACTACTACCATATCTACTGCTCTCTGCCCTTCTCGACTCATGCTAGTATAAGAGTCAATGTACATGATTACACACCTGTTGCTTCCCTCTTGTCAATTCCTCAATGAGTTATTAGGTAATGTACAACTACACCACTACATATTTTTCACCTAGGGTTTTGTTAACATGGTTCTAACATCAAGTGCTGGTCCAGACAACATTTCCATTTTGTCTTCCACATTTGCTTGCGAAGACCTGTTAGGGCAAGTGAAATCGGAATCGAAATTGAACCAATCCTATGACTGGCACCCGGCAGATGCCAGGACCCCCGGACTGGAGATACGTAAAAAGCACTATCCGAATCGTGGCCGATGCCAGCGCCGCTTCGACTGGCTTCCGTGTCGGTGGAACGTAAAAAGCACCATCCGAATCGTGGCCGATGCCAGTGCCGCCTCGACTGGCTTCCGTGCAGGTGGCACGTAAAATGCACCAATCCGACCATGGCCGATGCCAGCCTTGCCTGGCACCAGTGCAGGTGGCATGTAAAAAGCACCCACTACACTCTCGGAGTGGTTGGCGTTAGGAAGGGCATCCAGCTGTAGAAACTTTGCCAGATAAGACTGGAGCCTGGTGCAGCCTTCTGGCTTCCCAGATACCCGGTCGAACCGTCCAACCCATGCCAGCATGGAGAACGGACGTTAAACGATGATGATGATGATGATTATTTTCTTAGTATATCTAAAGGCATCAGTCAAACTGGCCCTTCATAAAAAGCCTGATGCCTCTATGGCTTCTACATTCTATTAATACTTCAGATCTGTCTTACACATAACGTTTTCTTGCTTGAAAATCTTTTCTCTTCATTGCCTACATTTCACTATTCATCATACCTCTAACACAAGTATTAAACAGAGAAGCTATTAGCATGAGATACTATGAATTTCATTCTTTAAATACTTATAATAATTACAATAAGAACTAATTAAACTGAAGATCAATATAAATAAACAGGCATATAATATAGAAAATAATTTACACTCTAACCTTTCATCATCCGATACTGGATCATCTTTAATGCCCCCTCTGTTGTGGCAAGACACCTGCTTCTGTGTCTCTGTCTCTTAGTCACACTCAAACCTTTGATCCTCTGACAAGTTCCTCTCCTCAAATGCCCTGCCCCTCTCATAATTCCTTGTCTTGCGAGTTACTTGGTTACCCTGCCAGTGCTGGTGCCATTCTAAAAGCATCCAGTCTACGCTGGCGTTTCAAAGGGTATCCAGCTGTAAAAACCATCTTCGCCTGTACTAATGCCAAGTCAAAAGCACAAAGTCCACTCTATGGAGTGGTTGGTGTCAGGAAGATCATCCAGCTGTAAAATATCTGTCAAAACAGACACAATAGCCTAGGGTAGTTTTTCTACCTGGTCGGCTCCTGCTAACTGTTCTACCCATGCATGCATGGAAGATGGACATTAAATGATGATGAAATAGGTGGTGAGCTGGCAGAAACGTTAGCGCGCCGGGCAAAATGCTTAGCCGTATTTCGTCTGCCGTTACGTTCTGAGTTCAAATTCCGCCGAGGTCGACTTTGCCTTTCATCCTTTCGGGGTCGATTAAATAAGTACCAGCTATGCACTGGGGTCGATGTAATCGACTTAATCCATTTGTCTGTCCTTGTTTGTCCCATCTGTGTTTAGCCCCTTGTGGGTAGTAAAGAAATAGCTATCTTAAAAGTCTGGATGACAGAGTATAGCTGAATTTCTAGCTAGCTGTGTTTACAGCTCAGATTTACTTGGTTTCTAGTTGTAGCCATTTAATTAATAACCTTAAGAAAAAAATTTGAAATCCTTCAAACTTTCCACTTTTCTCATATCAGTATAACTAATCCCACATTGATGGACTTGATTGATTAGAGATAATACAACAGAAAATGAAGGAATTATATGTTTGATTCTAGTTGAGCTGGATGTGAAATGAATAACATCAGAGTTTAAATTTCCAAACATCACTATTTACAACAATTTCCCCTCTCTGCTACGCAGCAATTTTACCAATAGCGTATGCAACATGAAAAAGTAACAAATGCTCCAAGCTGTACAAGCAGGAAGATCTAACTCAATGCAGCAAGCTTGGCCAGTTACATTACCACAGTTGTTATATCAAATTCAAGTTGACAGCACTTCCCAGATTAGCTTCTTTCTCTCTGTACATAGTAATTAAAGTATAACAGTGTAAATTCATCTACTTACTGGTTTTAACATCAAGACAGGATATGAGTACAGACAGCAAACCTGCAACAGCTACTGGGCTCATCAAAGATCTGTCACTATGATATGGACAAAGAGTGAGAGTCCCTTTACCTAAGTGAGTCAAACCTTGTGCTAGGCGTACCATAAATAAGTTGTTTGGATCTTTAGCATGATAGCCAGCCAGCTGACGCAACATGGCAGCCAATCGTGCATTGTTTGTACCTGTAGGAGGGAAGAGAAGTGGGGCAGTTAGAATTGGAAAAGACAGAGCAAAATCATTTGAACAAATTCTGGTGGATGTAAATTGATGTCATTTTATAATACTCTATTTGAGTTATTGATCAATACATTTTCTACTTTTTTCTAAAAACCAACAATAATAATACTTTCAAATGGCACCTATTATTTGGATGTATCTAAGATGCTGCTCCATACATGATGTAGAATGGTAAGGATTTTAAATGGTGACTTTTTCCCCTTCCGTTAAATACCTCAGTTTAGTTTGTTTTCTTTTATCTTTTTTACCTGTTTTAGTCATTGGACAGCAACAATGTTGGGGCACTGTGTTGAGGGGTTTAGTCAAAATTGATCCCAGTATTTATTTTATGTCTGACACAATTTCTGTTAACCTCTTTTGTCAAACTGCAAAGTTGAAAGTACATAAACCAACAAAGACTGGCTGCCAAGTAGCAAGAAGCAAACACAAAGGCATACACACATATATACATACACTATACTTCTGCACAGTTACTGTCCACTGAATTATTTCACAAGGCATTGGTCAGCATGAGGTTTGAGTAGAAAACATTTACCTGAGGTGCCACACGAAGGGACTGAATCCAAAATCACATGGTTGTGAAGCCAATTTTTTAAGCACACAACCATGCTTGTGTCATTGTTTACACATAGCAGGTAATTCTGAATCTATCTCAATAAACATCATATATGATAAGCTATTATGTACAAATAACCATTTTGTGGAGATAAAACTTTTCTTAAAAATCATTTTACAATATTAAATTCCATGAAACTGTGTCCTTGATACTAACTCAACTGTGAAGTGTTTGTGTGGAACATCTTACTTTGACTTTAGCATACTTCATTCAGCTGGAACAAACTTTGAACAAATGATTGTGTGGTCAATCACTTAACTCTTTATCATTCAAATTACTCTGTCAAATGTAATGCTAATTTACACACATTGCTTTGATTTAATCATGCATTATCTTGTAGCATTGAGATTTTAATGACATAGTTTATTTTTAGAATGATACTGTAGGGTAAATGGGAGAGGGTTAATCTGGTTGGTTTGAACAAAAAACAGGTAGAACATTTGGATATGACTGGTTTAAATGCTAACAGGTTAATCGTTAATATTTTCTAACAGCAGAAATTGATCAGCATTTTCCCATGCACTTCAATTTCGTGAAAATACAATTGCAATACTTCTAATTTCACTGCTGACTATGTTTTCTTTAACCCTTTAGTGTTCAGATTACTCTGTTAAAGGTAATACTTTTCCACTCAAATTGTTTTGAATTAATCATGCATTATCTTATAGCTTTGAGGTTTCAATGATGTGATTGTTTATATTTCAAATGACATTGTAGGTTAGGTGTGAGAGGCTAGATATTGACAGTTTGAATATAAAACATGTAGAATATATTGGGCCAGATATGGCCGGTTTAAACACTAAAGGGTTAAAGGAAGATTCCCTGTGGTAGTATTTGCCTTTTAAAATGTAGAAACAAGAGATGAAATTGAAACACTTAAAAATAAAACAAACAAACAAACAGAAAAAATACAACAGTAATTTATAATAAAATCTGTGTGCTGACTTACCTGCACCAACAATACCCATAGCTAAAATAGCATTATAACTGACTTCAGAATCACTGTCATGTGAAAACTTGCTTAAGGTATCCAAAATCTGTAGTTTGGGATTGGAAGCTGACACCAATGCTAAAGCCAAAGGAACAGCTCGTCGAATAACTGGTTCTCCATAACGTAGCTGGAAGCAGATAATGACAAGAATATTTCAATTTAATCAACCAAGAACAAAGCGAACAATTATATACTAGTGTAAAAAACCCAAAAATTACACATTACCATGTATACTAAAACATCTTGGTTTTGAGGCCTAAATTGTTTTAAAAACTTTAATACTATACTAGCACTATGACCTGGCAATGCTGGTCATAGTGCTAGTGCATGCATATACAGCTGCATGTGTGCGCACATACATGCGAGTACTGTCCAAATCTCCGACCAATCACATACAGCTAGCAGGCATTCAATTGGCGTATCAAGTTTCGAGCATTTTGATTGGGTTTTGGATAGAAAATTCACAAAAAAGTCACTTCTATTGATTTTTAATGGATTTGCGGGGTGACTGGGGAAATGTAAAGATGTGCACGACAACCCTTGGACGGTTTTGAATGACCATAGAAAGTGCGAGCTCTCTAACTGAAAAATTGTGGATTTGTATAAAGGATATACACACAGAGACAGACATTTTGCTGTTTATATATATAGAGATATAACACATAGTGCTGTACTACAAGAGGAGATTACTATAATTCGAAATATTAACTTTTGATATTACATTTTGTACAAAATATGCTCATATATAATAAAAAGCATCTAAAAAACCAAAGCTTTAATGAGTTCTTTTTAAAATTAAAATCAGATGAAGATCAAGATAACTAGCACCTTGCTGTCCTCAGCAAGAAGACCCATCCTCAACAGCAGAAGTGTTAAGGCCATATCCCTTGGCAAAGAGGACTGTTCTGCAAGAGTCCTGTGCTGGTGCCACATAAAAGCACTCACGCCACTGCAACATGAAAGGCAGCTGGTGTTAAGAAGGGTATCAGACTGTTTCTTAAACCGTTTCAAATTCTATGACACTAGCCTATCTCAAAGTACATATGTCAATGTGTTTATATTTAATTTTAATTAAGAAACCTTTATCACAATCAAAATTATTACATTAATTAACAATAATAAAGATTTTATTTAGTAAACTTCCATTATAGTTCCAGGCTAGAACATTTTGGAAGTTGAATTCCAATTTATGAAGTTACTTGATTATTTTGAAAATTTATTGATACAGAGACAGACTATTCTTGATACAAAGACTGACATTGAATGCCAATCACTGAGAGAGTGTAGTGGGTGCTTTTACATGCCAGTCAGGCAGCATTGGAATCAGTCATGCTCGAATGGTGCTTTTTACATAAGTGCAGGTATGACAGGTTAAGAAGTTTGCTCCCAAACCACGTGTTCAAGTTCAGTCCCAGTGTATGACACCTTGAACATTTGTCTTCTACTAGCCCCAAGCTGACCAAAGACTTGTGATTGATTTAGTGGAATGGAAGCACTCCGTTGGTTACGACGACAAGGGTTCCGGTTGATCCGATCAACGGAACAGCCTGCTCGTGAAATTAACGTGTAAGTGGCTGAGCACTCCACAGACACGTGTACCCTTAACGTAGTTCTCGGGGATATCCAGTGTGACACAGAGTGACAAGGCCGGCCCTTTGAAATACAGGTACAACAGAAACAGGAAGTAGGAGTGAGAAAAAGTTGTGGTGAAAGAGTACAGCAGGGGTCACCACCATCCCCTGCCAGAGCCTCGTGGAGCTTTAGGTGTTTTCGCTCAATAAACACTCACAACGCTCGGTCTGGGAATCAAAACCGCGATCCTACGACCGCGAGTCCGCTGCCCTAATCACTGGGCCATTGTGCCTTAGCAGATAGTATCAGAAAGTTTCAAATATGTGTGTGTGTTATTGTTTTGTTGTTTTAACATCATGTGATAGCTATAAATGAGCAAATGCCACCGTCATAAATGTGCTGTCCTTTTTTCCTAATATTCTGTAAAAACATGTCAAAACATCAGGTAATATGACCCTACTTGGAAGAAGGTGAAGATTGGTAACAGTAAAGGCATCCACCTGACCCATGTGAGCATGGAAATGTGGACATTAAAACAATGACTATGATACATACATATATATATCATCGTCTTAATGTTCATTTCTTTCATTCAGTGAGGAATATTTTCTAGTCAGATGGCTTTTCTGCCGTTAACCTTAAACTGTATCTAAGTAAGATGATATTAGGTTGTCCCAAAAGTTCGTAAACACTTGCGAAAATTGAATTTTTACTCGCCAAGTACTAACAAAAACAACAAAAATTATTCCTCAAAATAAAGACCATTATTTTCCAAGACTTTCTACGAGCTTTTGGGACAACCTTATATTTCCTTATGGCCAGTTATGTTTTCGCAGATGATTGGAAATGGGTGATATTGCTTGTATGATGGTGATACTTGTTTACAACTATTGTGATGACAAGGAGACACAGGCAAGCACATATCCATGCACATATGCAAGTATGCACACACACACACACGTCCGTGATGGGCTTTCCCAAATACACTTAAAGATTTGGCTGACCTGGGCTATGGTAGAAACTTTTCCAATATACCATAAGAAGTGAACTTCTTGACCACATACCTATGCCAGTGTCTAAGAGAGAGAGCTTGATTTCTTCATGAAATAAAAAAAACTTTATAAAACAAAACTTACCAAATGTCCAAAAGCTCTGAAAGACATTTCAGCTCCGATCTCTTCCCCCATAGAAATAAGTGCAATTCCTATAACAGCAAAACCTGTGAAAAAAACAAACAAACAAATTAAGACATGTAATATAAAATAACAACAAAATGAGTATCAAATGGAAAGACTATTATTTGGGACATAATATAACTGGAACATTTTGATGTGTATATATTTTCTATCATTAGACAGGAATGACCTCAAGTGGGTTGGTATCAACAAAGGTTTTTGGTAAACTTTCCACAGAAATGCACAAGTAATTCTTTTTATTTCACCTCTAGCATCCCACTAAGTCAAAAAGATTGAGAACTACTATGCTAACTATTTCTGACAGCAAGGCAAAAACGAAGTAAATCACAATAAAATGTTCTCTCCAAAAACACAGCAGATTTGAACTAATAATGTATTAAACAAGTAGTCCAATACCATATCCATTACACCATATAAACTTTACTGCTTAAGAAGAGAGTAAGAGTAATGTAATTTGATAACCAAAACAGAAATGTCTTAACTCTGAAACAATAACTCTGAGCACCTTTTCAAACTCCACCCATCTAACACCCGTGGACATATTTACAAAGTAAGAAAACAGCACAGCACCCATGACTTCAGGAAACATTTTTCACGCTGAGAGTTGCTGAAGCATGGAACAAACTGCCGGCATCAGTTGTTAGTTGTCGGAGCACTGCATCCTTCAAAACTTCCATGCTTTCTGAGATTCGCCAACACTACACCTGATTTTCTCCCCTCCATACACACACAAGCATGTATCTGACTCATACATTGTTCGCTTTCCAGACATTTCTACATTACTGCATGTACTTTATATGCACTTTCTGACAAGTTGTGGTGCACCTGAGCAATGTATACAATATTATCATTATCATAGTTTTGATTGATTGATTGATTCTAGTTTCAGCTTATGAGCTGTGGCCATGCTGGGGCACCGCCAGTTCAATAAGAAAAAAAAAAAACTCACCTTGTTGAGCTGAGAGATCTGGTTTAGCAGGAACAGCATCTTTGTCTTTATCATCTTTGTCTTTTTTCTCATCTTTCTTGTCTTCCTTCTTCTTTTTGTCCTCTTTTTTATCATTACCATCCTGAAATTCAATGTTAAAAACATTTTACATTAAAGTCATCCCTAAAGTCAGAGATAAGGAAAATAAGATTACTGTATATCCTCGAGTATAATCCACATTTCCCCCAAAAAAAATTTGAAGGTCAAAATCCCTAGTGCGTGCTATATACGAGGTTAAAAATGAAAAATATTTTCTAAGCAATGTCCGAGTCTCTATTTGCTGTCCGGCAAATTTTTATTCAGACGCATTTTGTGATGTCGGGCACGAAAATACCTTAAGCTAAGCCTGAAAGCAATGAAGTCATAAAAGAATCATCCATAACTTGCAATAAGCAACATTTATGAAATGTTATTACTTTTATTACTGTTATTTCTTTATTTTCTGCAAACAAAATGTACAAAAAAGCTACACGTTTGCATTATGTTATATATACAATAATAATAAAGGACGTTACCATATACAGTTTTACAAACCAAGGACGTTATATAGATCTCCTTGACTCAAGTTAGAGAAGGGGTGTGAATTATACACATGGTTTAGGTTTTTCAGAGGTACAGCCCCCTAAAAATCCCCTGCGTATTATTCTCAAGGGCGGACTATACTTGAGGATTTACAGTACATAACATCAATATCTTTCTTACAGAATTAGTTCCAAATATGAAAAGAAACTAGTTTGTAAGTTCAACATACTAGGAGCTGACATCTTAAATCTATTGTTCTTACCATAACATAAAACTTTATAAGCTGAATAACCATTCCACAAAACCAGGTATGATACATAAAAAGAAATAACAACATACACAAGACAAGTGTGACTTTCATATGTTAAAACTAACCTGATCTTTGGATTCATCATGCTCTGAACATAAATGTAGAAGTTGCTGAATCTTTAATACATTACCAGTACCTGAAATTTAGTTTTAAAAAAATATTCAATCAGATGTATGTATAAATATTTTTAAGAAGGAAAATTAAAAGTTGTGTCCATTCTTTCACAGCTTCAGCCACTGGACTGTCACCATGTTCAATGGTTCAATAGATAAAAATTATCAACCATCATACAACTCTGAGCACCTTTTCAAACTCCACCCATCTAACACCCGTGGACATATTTACAAAGTAAGAAAACAGCACAGCTCCCATGACTTCAGGAAACATTTTTTCACGCTGAGAGTTGCTGAAGCATGGAACAAACTGCCGGCATCAGTTGTTAGTTGTCGGAGCACTGCATCCTTCAAAACTTTCATGCTTTCTGAGATTCGCCAACACTACACCTGATTTTCTCCCCTCCATACACACACAAGCATGTATCTGACTCATACATTGTTCACTTTCCAGACATTTTTACATTACTGCATGTACTTTATATGCACTTTCTGACAGGTTGTGGTGCACCTGAGCACTGTATACAATAATTTCATTATATATAGTACTGACTCTTGGCACTTGCAGTAGAATTCTATTAAAGCGACAGACCCCGGAAAGGATGAAAGGCAAAGACAACCTGAAAAGTGAATTTAGAACATAACTTATATCTCACAAAGTACTTTATATGAAGTTCTGCTGATTCTGTCAATCATTACTTGACATCTACCTTTTCAAGTGAACAAAAAAAATCTGTTTTGTTAAAGGAGCAATTGTGATATCTTTAAAAGGAAAATATATTCCCTGCTGACAATTTCAAATGAGAGCGAAATAGTGGTATATATCATTATATAACACCAGAAATTTGTTCCTTGATTTTAAATTCAAAGTTCTCCTCATGCCAATTATCATGTAGAAATGATTACCTCCTGGCCACCAGATGTCCCCATGTGTGTGTGTATGTGTGCGCGTTCTTTATTCTTTTTGTAGAATTATGAAATGAAGCTTACAGGTTTCTATAAAAAAAGTAATTAAAAGTAAATCAAGTTTTCAAGTTTTAGTAACCTTGGGACTACAGAATTTGTATTAAAAAAAAAAAATCACTCTGGTAGACTTGAGCTTCAAGGGAAATAACTTATTACCTTTCAGTATCAAAATAAGACGTTTAAGTTACGAAGCTGAATTGATGAAAATAGATGGTCTGTGTCTTTTGAGTTTCTGCTTGCTGGTTACAGTTCACAGTTAATATCCAAGCTCAAACGAGTTAACCTCCACTGGTATATATCACATAACCACAAGTACGCATATTAAGTGTTGCTCACTGCTGAAAGCAGAACCGGCACCCCTCCTCACAACTTGCTGCGTCATCAATTAAAAAAAGTGCCAAAGGAAACTTTACTGTATAGTATGCATGTAAATACTTTTTCAAGGCCACAGAAAAATATTTTACATCTTACCTGCATAAGCACAAATATTTACTAACATCTGGGTCATAGATTTCAATGGTTCAACCACAGCTTCCAAAGCAGCAATTGTAGCTTCAACGGCTTCTTGTTTACCTTTAAATTAAAAAGAATAAATACATCATTTAAATTTCTTCCATTATGACACACCCTGGTGAACCAGAATCTTTGCTTATTTTACAAATTGGACTGTCATTTGTGATCAGGTTTAGTGGTAATTTAAAAGCAGAATGAGCTGTTCGTCCTCCTGGGAGAATGGTGGCAGCAATGCCAGACAGCAACTGCAATTCATATTCTTTACCTTACCTTGGAGAGAAGCAATGTTACAAATGTTTTACCTGTGCCACCAGGAGCATCAAGAAAGAAAATTCCTCTGCTTTTTTTCTGGCGATTGTGGAATATCGCACGCACGCATACACACACATATAGTATCAAACATCAGATGAAATGGACGTGTGTGTGAGTGAAGTGGTGTGTTGTCATGTATACGTACATACATAAATAAATAGGCATACATCTTTCTTGTATGTATGTGTGCGTGAGAGAGAGAGAGCGCCTCTTAAATATCAGTCTCTCTCTCTCACACATACACATAAGCATGCAAAAACTTAGGAAGATTCATCTTCTTTTATCTTTTTATCTTTTACTTGTTTCAGTCATTTGACTGCGGCCATGCTGGAGCACCGCCTTTAGTCGAGCAAATCGACCCCGGGACTTATTCTTTGTAAGCCCAGTACTTATTCTATCGGTCTGTTTTGGCGAACCGCTAAGTGACGGGGACGTAAACACACCAGCATCGGTTGTCAAGCAATGCTAGGGGGACAAACACACACACACACACATATATATATATACATATATACGACAGGCTTCTTTCAGTTTCCGTCTACCAAATCCACTCACAAGGCATTGGTCGGCCCGGGGCTATAGCAGAAGACACTTGCCCAAGATGCCACGCATTGGGACTGAACCTGGAGCCATGTGGTTGGTTAGCAAGCTACTTACCACACAGCCACTCCTGCGCCTAATCTATTTTAAAATATTTTATAGTAAAAAATGAAATGCGGAAAACGGGCACTCGCGAATATAAACAAACATGTTGGACGTTAACTTACTTGTACCAGTTAGATATTATTAATAATATAAGGGGCCCGACAATATCGTCTGTGAATTGCAAGAAGACAGCTTCACAATCTTTTTCTTAAAAGTCAGTCTATAACTAATATATACTATTATGTCAAATTTTGTGCCTGGACAGGAAAGGCAAGACCTCCTCTTGTACACCACCAAAATCACACCGTTTTTTTATTTATTTATTTTCCTACACAAACCCCCGTTTTCGTTTATGGAGAATACGAATCTGCAAAAAAAAAAAAAAGGCAAAAATCGGCATTTTGAAATTCCCCCCACCCCTAATTTCTTCATTTTAAATTTTTTTTCAGAATTTTTTTTTCAAAATATGCAGAAAAATACAGAGATTATAATTCTGAAAAAAAATTCCAAAATTTTTTGTGGTTAGGGATTAAAGAGAAAAATGAAGGCATTGGTAGGAAGGGGACAAAATTTCAAAATGCCGATTTTTGGCAATTTTCCAGAATCTCCGTATCCGAAAGTGGTATTTTTGCGGGGTTAAAAAAAAAAAAAAAAAAAAGGCGAGAAGATGGGGGAGGGGGTCTTTCCATGGGAAATAACTCATCATAAAATGGGAGAAGGTAAAGCGAGTCCACAGCACCTAACCCGTAACCCTCCATACATAGAGGTGAACATGACGTGCAAAAAGAAAATAAAAAAAATTTTTTTATGGAAATTAATGAAGTGGGCGAATTCAGAACGAAATCAAACCTGGAAAGAGAGAAAGAGTGTGTGTGTGTGTGTGAATGAGATAAACACGGAATGAAAAAATCGTATAAGTAAAAGTACGTTAAAAACTATCTTGTACCGAATATTGAAATTTGTGAACTTCATAAATATCTCTTTAAGTAATTTATCATAGTTGTTTACAAATAGCAAACATTAAAATAGAGAGTGAGAGACTTCGCCGTTTTTATGTCAATACCGGAAGTTGACATTGAGAAACCTTTTTAAAGAAGTGAATCATAGATATAAAGCAATATTCTTTAGTTCTAATAAGAAAAATCAAATGAAGACCCTATTATATGTCCGAGGTCAAATTATTCACGCATCACAAGTATGGAAGTAATTGGTGCATCCATTTTCACGTGAAAAGCGAATACACACACATCTCTATTTTATATATTAATAGATAATAGATATATAGATATATCTAGAATTTCATTTAATTTAATAACAATTTAGCTACTATTTCTTGCTGATCAAGTGACTGCAGAAGTACTCTTATTTCCAGGTGTTCAAATTCCATGCTTTTTCATGTGATGTCTAATTCCCTGCCTACATCACAAGCCTATTTTCATCTAGCAGAAATCCACTATCTGTAATGTAAATATCTCTGAGGCAGACAAAGTTTTAAAAGCCCAGTTGTCTTCTAAAATCACCTTTGCTGTGTCTTTTTTGCTGAAATTACATTTCATATCTTGTTGAGCACACATGTGTCTCGTTGTCCAGTCTTCTCCATGCTTCCTTGTTCTCATCTCTGCAACCCATACATTTGTGAGCTCCAGCTGCAGCTGCATGTAGTCATCGTCGTGGCACTCCGTCGGTTGCAACAACGAGGGTTCCAGTTGATCCGACCAACGGAACAGCGTGCTTGTGAAATTAACGTGCAAGCGGCTGAGCCCTCCACAGACACGTGTACCCTTAACGTAGTTCTCGGGGGAGATTCAGCATGACAGAGAGTGTGACAAGGCTGGCCCTTTGAAATACAGGTACAACAGAAACAGGAGGAAAGAATGAGAGAAAGTTGGGGCGGAAGAGTACAGCAGGGTTCACTACCAGCCCCTGCCGGAGCATCGTGGAGCTTTAGGTGTTTTCGCTCAATAAACATTCTCAACGCTTGGTCTGGGGATCGAAACCACGATCCTCCGACCGCGAGTCCACTGCCCTAACCACTGGGCCATTGCGCCTGTAGTAATAACTTATGTACAACATATTTTCTTTGCTAACAAGAAGAGTCACACAAACTTGGGCCTGCATTATTTAATGGTTTCTGTTTACAATGGTACATTTTCACTAAGTCATAAAAGGATGCAAACTTGAAATGTGTAAATGACTTCAGATATCTGGGATCATGGGAAGAAAGCATAAAATGACACAGTAAAGAAAGAAGTGAATTGACATTGTTAGTACTGAATAAGATGTCATTAGATATATTTGTTTTCTATACTGTGGATATCAAAATACAGGTTTTATAGCTGCTACAGAAAGCATATAGATATATGGGTCTGAATGCTGGAGACTTAAAAAGCTATAGAAAGTGTATACCAAAGTGTTAAGGAGGATAAAGAATATTGATTTGAAGCAAAAATTACATAATATGTATCTCTTAATAGTCAAATCATCCCTATCTAACCATTGTGTAAATCTTATTCACTGATACACAGCATTGCAATTCTTACTCATGCTTATATATGAAGAATCAAACCCCAGATTGACTCCCATTCAATAGACCTCTGATTAGAGGCACTCCAGCTGTGACCTTCCAGTCTTTTGTGGGGGAATATAGATTATATTATCCAATGTGTCCTTTATATTTTTAAAAAGAGTATGGTTTGAAGGAGATCTGGTTGCCATTTTTATTAGGTCAAGCAACTACATAGAAGTTGCGTTATTAATAAAGGTCATAGTTCTTTGAATTTTATACATTACAATCATCATCATTAAATGTCTATTTTCCATGCCTGCATGGGTTGGACAACTTGATAGCAACTCAAAGGCTAGAGGCTTTACCAGGTTCCACGGTCCATTTTGGCTTGGTTTCTACAGCTGGATGCCCTTCCTAATGCTAACCATTCCAGTGTGTACAAGGTGTTTTTTATGTGGCACTATTACAGGTGGTTTTTAAGTGGCACCAGCACCAATGCTGTTTACATACCACCTAGGTTTTAGGATCTCAATTCTGTTGTGGTGGGTGATTCCTTTCTAGTACACAATGCACCACATATCTCAGTCCTCTGTCATCATCTTTGTAAGGTTCAGCATTTTGAGATCAGCCTTCAAACCTTCGTCCTATATCTTTGTGGGTCTCCCTCTTCTACAGCTTTCATTTTAAGTGATCAGCACACCTCCCTCCACTTTAAGTGAATGGTACAATAATAAGAAACCATTCAGATATTTACAACATGTATTGAACAATTAAAGATAGATTTTATTGTATTTTTCTCACAGACTATTTTATGCTAGCCAGAGTGTTTATGCTAGCCTAGAGTGTTTACAAAATTCAATATTACAATATTTACTCTCAAAGTCGGTTGAAACCCTACATTTGAGAAATTTAATTAAAACATTCAAATGCAATCTTTGAAAGAGTAAATTAAAATTGAACGGAAAATCCTGAAATGTTTTATGGAAATTAAGAAGATAAGCTAATGAGGGTACCCTACTCAATCAGTCAACTTGCTAGAAATAAATGGCAAATCATTCTAAAATCAGATTCAACCATTTTCAGTAAAGGAAACGTTAAATAATACAGTGTGAGTATAAAAAAAAAAGGTAGGACAGTAAAAACTGGAACAGCTTGCATCACAGATCTGCTCAAACAGAGCTGAACTGGGACTAAATCGCAACAACAATAACTACACAAAAGGCTCAATGCTTACGTAATTATTTGCCATCAGCAGAAAGACTTATTTCTGGAAATATTTACAAAAAATAGTTAATAGTTGCTTATTAATTAGCTCTTTTGCATCAAATGTGTCCATAAAGTAACAGTTGAGATGTCATTACATATCTATATACCATATTATTTATATACATACCAAGATATGTCAAAGCTAGACCTAAAGACAAATATCGCGTATATGTGTCATTGAGGTCTGCTTGAGGCCATTCCATCATTTTCTGTATTATGGTTGAAGAGACGTCTCCATTGCAACTACCCACAGAGATCAAACCACAAGAAAGGGCAGCCATTCCAATAATCTGAAATATATAAATAGAATATGCCATCATCATCACCACCACCACCACCAGCAGCATCGTTTTAATGTTCACTTTTCCATGCCCACATGGGTCAGATGAAATTTGTTGAAGCAGATTTTCTATGGTCAGATGCCCTTCCTGCTGCCAACCCTTACCTATTTCCAAGTAAGGTAATAGTTCCCTATAACCAGGGATACTTTCACAGATGATTAGAAAGAAAGAACATTGCTTGTATGATGGTGACAATCATTTACAACTATCATGTGATGTCAAGGCAAGGCGACAGTAACACACACACACACACGCATCAACAACAGGTTTTGTTTTGTTTCCATCAACTAAATCCATTTAAAAGATTTCAGTTAACCTGGGGCACTAACAGAAGACACTTGCCCAAGGTGCTGCACAGTGGGACTGAACCCAGAACCGTGTGGTTGAGAAGTAAACTTACCACACAGCTGTGCTTGTGACACTAATTAAAATAAATGTGTATTTTTAGCTTTTATTTGTTTTAGTCTTTAGACTGTGGTCATGCTGGGGCACATGTATTTGTTTTAGTCAACTGAAATGACCCCAGTACTTTTTTTTTAAACCTGGTACTTACTCTATTGGTCTCTTTTGCTGAACTGCTAGGTTACAGGAACATAGACACACCAACACTGGTTGTCAAGTGGTGGTGGGGGACAAATACAGACACAAAGGCACACAGAATGGTTTTCTTTCAGTTTCTGTTTACCAAATCCACTCACAAGCCTTTGGTTGGCCCAGAGCAATAGAAGACACTTGTCCGGGGTGCCATGCAGTGGGACTAACCTAGAACTATGTGGTTGGGAAGTAAGCTTCTTACCACACAGCATGATTTAAAAATAAAAATGCTAGTTAATGTGTTACAAAGTCAATTCTAAAGAGTCAAATGTGACAACATAGCAGTGAAGCAGAAAATCATCATTTAGCGTCCGCTTTCCATGCTGGCATGGGTTGGACGGTTCAACTGGGGTCTGTGAAGCCAGAAGGCTGCATCAGGCCCAGTCTGATTTGGCAGTGTTTCTACGGCTGGACGCCCTTCCTAACGCCAACCACTCCGTGAGTGTAGTGGGTTCTTTTTATGTGCCACCTGCACAGGTGCCAGACGGAGCTGGCAAATGGCCACGGACGGATGGTGCTTTTTACGTGCCACCGGCACGGGGGCCAGGCGAGGCTGGCAACGGCCACGAACGGATGGTGCTTTTTACGTGCCACCGGCACGAGGCCAGTCGGTGCGGCACTGGCAACGGCCACAAACGGATGGTGGTGCAGACAGGAATTTATTTCCTATTGGATGCCAAAGACCTTCAGTTGGTCTGAAACAAATGTTTTGCAACAAAAGACAACTCGAAATATCCATTTGATATAATGAAATAGCTTCTGGCGTTAGTTCTAGACCTCTGCACCCTAAGTTCCAATCGAGATCAACTTTGCATTTTTATCCTTCCAGAGTCAATAAAAGAATCTGACCATGGGTGTGGACTGGCAGAATTGTTAGAACATCAGACAAGATATGCATGGCAGTATTTGTTTGGGCACTCTGTGCACTGAGTTCTTGGTTCAATCAACTGCTTGCTTTAGCACTATGAGTGTTTTTAACAGTGTTCACTCGCTTTGCAAGCATTTGGGTCGGGCCTCCAATTTGATATCTTTCTCTTTTCCTTCCAACAGTTCAGGAGGATTCATCAAAAAGCCCTCCCTTCTTTAAGCAGTAAAAAAACCCTCAAAATACTGAACTTCTTATGGGCTGGTATAATTTGCCAATGAGACAATGTCTCTAAGATCTAATGGCCCTATAAATGTTGATTTCCACCGACCATCTTACACACAGACACACACATGTGAAAAACAAAATATATACATCAGCATACCTCAGTTGTAGATTTACTGTCTCCAAGAACTGGGAGTAACAGATTAATGACATCCTCTCGGTTGGAACCAGCGTAAGCTAAACCCAATCTGGCAAAAAAAAAAAAAAAAAAAAAAATCATCATTTGACAAAAGAAATAAAAGGAAACCTTTCTTCCTAAGTACAGCACCAAATTTTGCAAGAGAATAGGAGTATAGTAGATTGAATCATTATCAAAATACTGGTGCTTATTTTGTGAATTATTTTGTGTTGGATGAAAAAGAAAAAGAATTCCTGAACAAATAACAACAAAATATATAATGAAGTCTATGCAATGAATTTGTTTCTAAAATTTAAATTTCTTGATTACAAAATAAAATAGCAAAGAATAAATATTACAAAAACGATTCTAGACTTAAAGGATTAACAATATTCAACATTTTAAGTTCTAATTGAAGAGAAATAAAGCAACAGTGAGCCCATTGCTCTATTTCTTTTTTAAATTGCTACTTATAATTGTAATATCATTTATATTATAATCTTGATGGCTAATTTATAATGTGAAAACTGAAATATATATTACCCAACAATTGAACCAATACGCATGATCAATTTTGAATCAAGAACATAATCATTTAAAAGAGCTCTAGCTGGGTCACATTCATGGCGTACACCTGAGCTTACAATACCACAAGCTAGAAGGGCACCAGCCTGAAAGGAAAAGAAACAACAATCTTTATTATAGTTCTGCTTGTTCATTTGTTCACACAATACACTTTAGGGGTGGTGGGATGAGAGCAAGAAGGAAGGGAGTGTGTGAGAGAGAGAGAGAGAGAGAGAGAGAGAGAGAGAAGCAGATAGCCAGCTGATGATTAGTGGAAGTGAGAGGTGAAGAGTAAGAGAGAAATGTTAATGACATGAAGAGGGGAATTACATGGTTAAAAATTTTGTCAAAGTAAGAGTTAGAGAAAAAAAGACGGAAGTGTTTAGCAGAAGGAAATTTTAAAATCATACAATATGTTACTTTAATGGAGCAAAACAACTTAGCAAAATAGCCATGGATGTTATTTTTTTCATTTGCAATGGAATTGAAATTAATCATGTAAAATAATTAAGATAAAATAATGCATAATAAGGAATATTCAATTATATATTGATCTTAAGCCAGCGAGCTGACAGAAATGTTAGCATGCCAGGCGAAATGCTTAGTGGTATTTCGTCTGTCTTTACGTTCTGAGTTCAAATTCTGCCAAGGTCAATTTTGCCTTTCATCCTTTTGGGGTCAATAAATTAAGTACCAGTTGCGTACTGGGGTTGATCTTAGCTGGCCCTCCCCCAAAATTTCAGGCCTTGTGCCTAGATTAGAAAAGAATTATATATTGATCTTGCAGTTTCAAAAGAATTAAATACTAACGAATAATATGTGTATTAAGAATTGTGCAATCTGTTATTATATATTTTTGTATCATTTATTGCACAGGCAACAAGATTTATATGCAATAAAAGTGCAAATCATCTTTTCTTTTTAAATAGCTCCTCTTCACTTTTTTGTTTCTATGGAATCTCCACAGGTCCTGCTACTAATTGCTTTTATTATCATTATTATCCTGTTGAGGTCGACTTTGCTTTTCCTCCTTTTGGGGTTGATAAAGTAAGTACCAGTTGATTAAAGTACTGGGGTTGACATATTTGACATGTCCCCTCCCCCAAAATTGTTGGCCTTGTCATCTCCTTAATGAGGTTCAGCCTCTTGAGGATCAGCTTTCACCACTTTATAACCAATATCCTGCTTGGTTTTCCTCTCCCACATAATACTTCCACTTGAATTGTTTGCCTCTTCTTTACTCAACTACTCCACAAACATCACATACCTATACCAGCAGTTTTCTCTCTTGCATACTATATTTGATTCTACTTAGAGCTGGATGCTTTTTATGTGGCAATGAAAGACATTTATAGTTTTCGTGTGGCTAGTTATGGGCATAGCCTTCACTTCAGACTAAAAAAGATATTTCTTATTTCACAAATAAAAGAAAAAAGTACTTAATACACATTGTACAGTGTAATTATTTATACACAGATGGTGTTCTGTGTCACTACTACTTAGAATCTCCTGCTCTTCGCATACATCAGGGTGAATTAAAAATTTACCTAAATGCAAAAAATAGCAGGAAACCGCAGTGATTGAGTGAAGCACCATCTGAGTATATATATTTACAGCAATAAGAGAAATAAAAAGAATGCACAGAAAACATTTGTAGATAACCATACCTTAATATAATCTTCATGTGAATAGAGGTACTTATCAATCTTACTGAGGCCACCATCTAAATCCCAGAGAAGAATCAGCCCAAGGGATGCAGTAGCACTCAACATACCTGTTAACAAAGAACATAAAACCAAGCTTATATAAGTTGCTAGTTCAGTGAAATGCATTATGCAATGAAGGTGTTACTTTCTTAGGAAATGTAAGTCAAATGTTAGTCAAAGAGTGGAACTAGGTCAAGGAGTTGGTTTACTGACAACATAACTGTTACCTGTTATTAATACAACAATTAACACAATCAAATTGATGTTAATACTATCCTTAATGAAAATAATGATTTTAAATTTTTGCCACAAGGGCAGCTTGGGGTAATGATAATGATTTTAAATATTTGCCACAAGAGCAGCTTGGGTTAATGATAATGATGATTTAAAATTTTTTTTTTTTTTTTGCCACAAGGGCAGCTTGGGGTAATGATAATGATTTTAAATTTTTGCCACAAGCTGCCCTTGTGGCAAAAAAAAAAAAAAAAAATACTGCAACAGATCTAAATCATATTTTTTTCTCTACAGAGGGAATGTGATCATTATTTTATATTGTGGTTAAAGGGTTACAGAATCAAAAGAACAACAAAGTGCTTTGCAGTATTTAGTTATGTTCCTTTTTATTCTGAGTTTAAATCCCACATAGGTTGACTTTGTTTTTCATCCTTTAGAGATTGATAAAATAAGTAGCAGTCAAATATCAGAATCAATATAGAAGATGCAATCAGAAACTGCTATGAAGTGACTGAAACGACGTCTCCTCTTTTTGATCTCACTTATAATTCCAATGGAGTTCACTTTGTCAGTGGTGATAACGAAGGAGAGTAAGTGAAGTTAAAAAGCGTAAGAATAACAATTGAAAGAAGACAAAATCAAAAGAAATGGAGCCAACCTTGAAGATTATTGAAAGGAAGCTGAAATAAACACCGTTTTTTTTTGGTGAAGTATGAAGTAAGTAAACAGGTAAGCAGATAAATGTTAATTACTTACCAATATCTTTATTCTTGTTAAGCCATTCGTTACCTTCCATGATAAGTTTGTCCTTGCCAAAGGCAGCATTAACAAATCCATTAACAAATGAGGCAGCCAAATTTTGCCGGGCTGAATCAACATTACCGGATCCAATAGTTGTCCCTGTAAAACGGGTAGCAAATTAAAACTTTTATAAAAATAAATGAATCAGACTGGCAGGAACTAGTAAAGGAGTAAATACAGGATAAATAAAGCAACTGTAACCTTGTAAGTGAGGTACTAAAGTTACTAAAAGTGTGTGGGTGTGGTGCACATGTGCAGGTTGTTTACATGTGTAAACATTAACCCTTTTGCTACCATATTTCTGTTGAGATGCTCCGTGTTTCTTTCAATTAATTTTAAATATAACAAAGAGTTTAGTAAAATAACTTAGTTATCATTAAGCTAGTGTTAGGAAAATAAATTGTGAGTAAGGTTTGGAGGAAGATTTTAATTCAGACTTTGAAAACAAGACATTTGTATTAAAGAGCCAGATTCAACCGGGTTGACATCAAAAGCATTAAACTATTAAAATATATACTTTTACATCCATTGTTCTTGCTGATATGGGTCAGAGGGAGACTTGTTGAGTCTGTATTTTATAACCAGATACCCTTCCTGTCACTGACCCATACCTATTTGTCAAGTAGAGAAATTTTCTTTATTATTTCATCAATCTTTGAAAGCATGGACCTACAGGGAGTATTGTTTACAGGAAGTGTAAACATGAGGTTATTGTTTGTACTTGGACTACCACCCAAAGGTGTAGAACGTAAATATTCATGTGCACACACACACACACTCAAACAGGTTTCCACACTACTTTTGTTTATCATAAGACATTGGTCAGAAGTACCAGGTTACAGTAAAAGGAATTTGCATATAGGGACATGAAGTGCGATAGAACTTGAATCCACATGGTTAAGAAGCAAATTCCATATCAATACAGCCAAGTTTGTGTTAGTAGCTAATATATAGTCAAATTCTCATCATCATCATCATCGTCTGCTTCTATGCTAGCATGGGTTAGACAATTTGACTGAGGACTGGTGAACCAGTTGGCTGCACCAGGCTCCAATCTTGATCTGGCATAGTTTCTACAGCTGGCTGCCCTTCCTAACGCCAACCATTCCGAGAGTGTATTGGGTGCTTTTACGTGCCACCAGCACATGGGCCAGTCAGGCGGTACTGGCAATGGTATTTTTTTACGTGCCACCTACACAGGAGCCGGTCCAGTGGCACTGGCAACAACCTCACTCAAATGTTTTTTCACGTGCCATCGGTACAAGTGCCAATAAGGTGACACTGGTAATGATCATGCTTGAATGGTGCTTTTTTGCCACCAGCACGGAAGCCAGTTAGCCGCTCTGACAACGATCATGCTCAGATGGTGCTCTTAGTGCTCCACTAGCACGGATGCCAGTCATTAATTTGATTTCGATTTCACTTGCCCCAACAGGTTTTCGCAAGCAGAGATTAGTGTCCAATGAAGGAAAGGTATGCATAAGTGGGCTGGTTACACCCCTGGCATAGGCTATGAGGTTATGGTCTCATTTGGCTTGCCGGGTCTTCTCAAGCACAGCATATTTCCAAAAGTTTCAGTCACTAGTCATTGCCTCAGTGAGGCCTAATGTTCGAAGGTCGTGCTTCACCACTTCATCCCAGGTCTTCCTCTTCCACAGGTTCCCTCAACTGCTAGGGTGTGGCACTTTTTCATATAGCTATCCTCATCCATTCTCGCCACATGACCATACCAGCACAGTCGTCTCTCTTGCACACTACATCTGATGCTTCTTAGGTCCAACTTTTCTCTCAAGGTACTTGCACTGTCGAGTATGCACACTGACATTACACATCCATTGGATCATACTGGCTTCATTCCTTGTGAGCTTATGCATGTCCTCAGCAGTCACGGCCCATGTTTCACTGCCATGTAGCATGGCTGTTCGTACACATGCGTCATACAGTCTACCTTTTACTCTGAGTCAGAGGCCCTTTGTCACCAGCAGAGGTAAGAGCTCTCTGAATGCAGAAGAGTTGTGAAGGCTAGAAAGAAATGAGACAACCATGCTCTGATGGATGTGTAATGTTATTGTGTGTGAACTCTAGAGTACAGATAAAATGAGAGTAAAATTGGGTGTTGTATACAAGACAGAAGGATGCATTGGTATGGGCACGTGATGCATATAGCAGAAGACTGCTGCATAAGGAAGTGCTGTGTGCTCCAAACCAGTGCTCTCCTCTTAACTCTTCTGCATTCAGAGTTCATGATTCACTATACAACGCAGCATCATATTTCTATGACAAGCACCATAAAATCTACCCTTCACTCTAAGGGAAATGACTTTGTTGCTAGTAGAGGCAACAGCGCCTTGAAATTTCTCCAAACCATAATTACTCTGGATATTACTTTCTGAACAACATTCAACATTGCAAATTATGTCACAATTAAGTAACAGAAACTATTGACTACTTTTAGCAAGCTAGCCAGGTATTTAAGAGTGTCTATTGCCAGTGCACTCTAGTGTGTGATGCTCCAGTGCAGATGTACATACACACAGAGCAGGATTCTTCGAGTTTCCGCCTACGAAATTTCACTGCGAAGCTTTCAGTCAATCCATAGATAATGTAGAGGACACCCACTACCAGCATCCATACAGCAGCAGTGAACCCCAGACCATGCGGTTCTGAAACTAACGTCTTCACCACATAGCCATTCAATTATCGCTGTTTAAAACAAAAAACATCCCAGAGCTATTTAACAGCAAGTTTTATAATGAAAACATCCAGCATTTTTTTTGGGGGGGGGGATTAAAAAATAAAATAAAAACTAGATGGATAAAGTGATATCAACTTACGATTACTTTCAGATGTAGTTTTATAGATATTTTCAGGTAACTTTGGTTCTAAAATATCTAACTGAAAAATAAAAAGTTAAAAAAGAGAAAAGAAAAAAGATTAAAAAAATAAAATAAAATTAGGAGTTCACAAGACTTTGAATACAATAATGATTCCTTAAATAGGCACACTTTCAGAGGTCTCAGAAAATGAAATGAGTTGTGACAGTCATGCCTTTTTCAATAGCATTAGCATAGTAGGTGAATTCAAATAGCCTCAAGCAAGCAATGAAGATTTTGTTAAGAACCAATTGATTGGGCAATGTGTTTTACAGATATTGCATTGAAAACTCTCTTTTGACTCCTAGGTTTCATCAATATCTTTGTACACAGCAAACTGTTAAAGATGCCTTTGTATCGTAATTGATTTTATAAAGTAAAAAGTTTCATGGAACTAACTGAAATGGCAGGAACTTTTATCTTTGATGTAACAAATTAATATCAGGACAGCAGTAAGCTCTTACAGACACTTAACATGAAATTTGTTTTAAAACCAATCTAACTATAAATAAACAAGGGTCAATTTTCATTTGAATATAAATGTACTAATAAGAAGAGTGAATTCAATGTAGAAATATATAACTAATGCTCTAAAATAATTTTGTCGTCATAATCTGTTGAGACATCATATAGATTTGATAAAATATAAGAGAAAGAGAGAGAATGTAAATCTAACAAACATTCTTCTTATCTAGTTCTGATGCAATGGGCCCTTTTTGTAAACTCCCTGAAAAATATTCAGTTAATCAAAAGTTATTGACTTACCTCACTACCAAGGGCCAAGAAGTGACCATTCAAATGCGTATTAAACATAATATCCTTTATTTCTTCTAATTCTGGTGTGCCTTCATCAAGCTCCATATAAATTTGTTGTCGGCCAAGCATGTAAGATAACTGTTTTTGCATTAACCTAAAAATATGAAAACATGAGAAACGTGATTTATTCTTTACAAAAACTCACTATATGAATAGCCTCAGTTACAAAATAGGTATCCTAATATTTTGGGTGATTATATTGATGTACTTGTCCAAGTAGAACAGTAACTGAAGTTGCATACATCATACATGTACTTAACCCTTTCGTTACTATATTTCTGACCAAAATACACCCCTTATGTGTTTCAATTAATTTCTAACATAATCATAAATTTAGTCTGGTTTCATTAAACAACTATAACTTTTTTATTTATTAATATATTAACGTGAATTTTGGAAGATAATTTAATGAAATGTTCTCAACCAATTCTATACTATAATTTTTGTCACAAAGTGACTCTAATTGCAGGTAGATACAGGTAAATTCAACAAAATATAAAATTATTAAAATTTTTTTCAAACATCGCTATAGAAAATGGGTTATTAGCTAATATTCAATTGGGTATACAACAAAATTTTACAATAGAATTTGTTATTCTGGGTAACTTTCTGATACCCATAATAATATTTATGGCAAAATAGGCCTTAATTTCATTTAAGGTTGTGGGAAACCACAAACTATCCTTTCTTTCGCTTTGTTTACATTTAGCGTAACGGTTCGTTTCCGCCGTAATGATTTCAAATAGGCTCATTCGAAAAAGTAAAAAGAAATAGTCTAAGGCTTTACTCTTCTGGGAAAGTCTGTGGCTTGGTCCAGTTTCTTCAGAAAAATCACTGAAAGAAACAGTTTTTAAATTTTCACTCCATTCAGGTGCCAATTCATTTTCTTTATCGCTGTCGGAGCTCTCAGATTCACTGTTTTCACTTTCGGAAAATGAAACATCAGATTCATTATCAAATACCACGTGCTTTTTTTTTTCAGTCATAGAGTTAGATTTATGAAGGTCTTCAGTAGAAAATCCTTCGAATTCTGACTCGCTGCTTGATATAATGAAATTTGTATCCATTTTTTGTCAGAATTACAAAATTTGAAAACAATAGGAACAAATTTCGGAAAAAAATCTCCCAAAATTCACAGAATTAAAATTACACTTCGATTGTTGTAGTTGAACTGTTTACAAAGTATAATACATGTTTTCACGAATGTACTAAAGAGATTTGCTCTGATATTCTCATTTAAATATGAATAGGTAAATACGGGCGGGTTTGGGCAGTTTGGTAACGAAAGGGTTAAGGAGACCACACATATTTGTAGGTGAAGCATTTAAAATTATATTGAAACATCCAAAGGCATTCTGCTCCTAAAAGGTGATTTCTTTTTTGAGGGATTGTGTTTATCATTAGGGGTGAATGGGAGATTAAGCTTCATCCAGATAATACAGACAATATTCCCATACTGCTGTTGGTATGTAGGATTAAAGGTCAAAGAACAACTGATTGACGTTTTGAAGGTTAGCCGAGAAAAGCATTGTACAGGGACTAAGATGCAGAGAGTTGCTTAAGATTGGTTTGAATGGAGTTGAATCGCTGTAATCTTATTTTCCAAGTGTCAAAAGAAGATTGAAATCAGGAAAAATTTCTCTTAAGGAGTTATTCCTGCAAGAAATTGTATCTACAAAACAAATCCAGAAAGAGTGGTGAACAGAGTGTTGAGCAAAAGAGAAATGATCCCTGTATTGCTAGAGAGATAATAAATGTCCCCAAATCACCACCTTACCTTTCCCCCCTGTACAATACCTAAAACACTACAAAAATAAGATTACTATTACGTATTCATCCTTTGACAATTTTAGCATTACCTAACCTGAAAGTTACAATTATATAAGAAATCCAGTAAGGCAGAGTAAGAAACAGCCTTTGTTCCAGTTAGGATTAAAAGAAAAAAAATGTAAAAACATTTTTAAAAAATGTACTCACAAATCATCACAACTGTAAAAGAGGTCTCTCATTAATTGCAAGTCATTTACTTGCATAGCGAACCTCATAGCATGAGGATACTGCTTGAATTTCCTGTACAAGTGGACAGCTTTGCGAATAAGAATGGTATTCTCTGGATCAGGAACATATGGTACACAACTAGAAAAAGAAACAAACTCATTCATATAATAAAACTGATTATTTCCAGTGGATGGTAAATAATTAAATACACTGATCATAAGTTAGCCATTTTATTACTGAATTGCCTATCACCTTTGGCTTTATGACTCAAAACATTAAATTTCAAAGTGTTTGTATTTGAATCAAACCTTTCATCATAATTTTGAGTTAGAAAATTTCATTAACACATATACATGGGCACAGGCGTGGCTGTGTGGGAAGAAGCTTGCTTCCCTACTACATGGTTCTGGGTTCAGTCCCACTGTGTGGCACCTTGGGCAAGTGTCTTTTTTTCTAAAGCCTCAGGCTGACCAGAGCCTTGTGAGTGGATTTGGTAGACAGAAACTGAAAGAAACTTGTCATATATACTCATGGTCATACCCACTAAACTGTGGAACATGCTTTATGTAAGTTGAGAAAACTGGAGAAAGCAGAATTAAGTGCTTTGTTCAAATAACACAACAGTAGGCTGTGGTAGTAACATCATGAACAGATGACCACGTGATTAGCAAACCAGCAACTTAACAGACAGCCATTCTGTCAACTATGATCTAACCAAATTTTAAAATAAAAAATACTAACCTGGTTAAATAGAGGCAGACTCTTGGGTAAACATTCTCATCAACATGTTCCTCCAGTAGGTCCAGCTGTTCTATCTCCATGAGAAGATCACAAGCTTCCGCCTCAGCATTATGTTCCATGTGATATGGTACAATATCCTTTGCCAAACTAATCAGCTTCTCTCTGATTTCAGAATCCTTCTCTGAAGTCTCTTGCCATTCTTGGATGACTTCCCCAGCAAGATGTCTGGTTTAACAAGAAAAAAATTCACTCTTTCAGACAAATGGAAAAAATAAATTATGAACAAATATCATAAAATAAACGATAATTAATAAATAATTAATAAATTAATAAATGAAAACCAGATAATCTAATAAGTGATTTCAGCAAATTAAGACACACCTATGATGTATGTGTTATTTACATTGTACAAAACATCAAATGTTGATAATTTGGAAGATTATTCTTAACATTAATAGCAAAGAAAGAAAAGGTGGAAAGGGTAGGAAATTAGTGAAAAGAAAATCTCACCTGACATATTCATGGCCCCAGGAACCAATCTCTTCATTAGAACCAAGCAGACGAAACTTTAAACTGTCTCTTTCTTCACTCATGGTCATACCCAGTACAGAAATAATGTCAGCACAAAAACGCTACCAAGTTGAGAAAAATGCAATATTATAAATGTGTGTGTGTGTATCAGAAACAATACAAAAATATGTAGCTAAATGGCAAGTTCTGCAGTTCAAAGATTTTAGGGCAAGCACTGAAGATTTTGATCTTTATATCTTTGTTTTTTTTTAAAATATATATGGATTATAACTGCTCCAAGGTAAGTTAGGATAGGATGACGTTTGAAGGATATCTGGCTGCTATTTCTAGCAGATGGAGCAATCCATAGAAACTCCTTTAGGGTTTAAACTTAAAGTTGTCATCATCATCATCATCATCATCGTTTAACGTCCGTTCTCCATGCTAGCATGGGTTGGACGGTTCGACCGGGGATCTGGGAAGCCAGAAGGCTGCACCAGGCTCCGGTCTTATCTGGCAATGTTTCTACAGCTGGATGCCCTTCCTAACGCCAACCACTTCGTGAGTGTAGTGGGTGCTTTTTACGTGCCACCTGCACTGGTGCCAGGCGAGGCTGGCATCGGCCACAGTCGGATTGGTGCTGCCAATTCAAACACTCAACCAATTCATTATCTTACAATTGCTTTTCTTCCTCGTCAAACTGTCGATTGATCAATGTGTGAAAAATAACCTGCACTCAAGTTCTGCTATAGGTTCAAAATTTATCAATAGTATGGATCAATTTTGGCATATTTACCTCTACTTATCAGTTTGCAGTTGAGAATTCAATTAACAACAGATGGTATGGTAAAATTATTTCTTTAATGGGTTATGATTTACCATTGTTAAGTGTTTAAATTTATTTTATTATGAAAGAAATAATGGATTTCTTCTTTAAGGGAAAGGCTGAATTTTGCAAATGGGATGGCAGAGACAATTAAATAAACTGAGTATATTACAGGCACTTATTTATTGAAGGCATGGAAGGCAAAACAAATCAATATCAGTAAAATTCAAATTGAGAACCTAAATGGATTGTAATTATGAAAATATTTAGGTTAATTATACAATATATATAATTGTAGTGGAGGCGCAATGGCCCAGTGGTTAGGGCAGCGGACTCGCGGTTTCGATTCCCAGACCGGGCGTTATAAGTGTTTATTGAGCGAAAACACCTAAAGCTCCACGAGGCTCCGGCAGGGATGGTGGTGATCCCTGCTGTACTCTTTCACCACAACTTTCGCTCACTCTTACTTCCTGTTTCTGTTGTACCTGTATTTCAAGGGGCCGGCCTTGTCACTCTCTGTGTCACGCTGAATATCCCCGAGAACTACGTTAAGGGTACACGTGTCTGTGGAGTGCTCAGCCACTTACACGTTAATTTCACGAGCAGGCTGTTCCGTTGATCGGATCAACCGGAACCCTCGTCGTCGTAACCGACGGAGTGCTTCCCTTTTATATATAATTGTATAATCAACTTAATCTTTAATTTATCATAATTATTTAAATCTTTGCTACTCTCTACCACATATCTTCTTTCTCAACAGCAAACACATTGCTACCATCATTGTCTGTCTTTACTTCCTCCTCTACCATCCTTTCATGCCAATCTGTTTCCCTTATCCATTCGCTTGCCCTTTTCACCCTCTCATCAGAGTTCCCCATCAAACAACATCATATTCTCTTTCACTTTCTCGGCCATGTTGCTTTGAACACAAAGAGACAATGTAGAGTAGAGAAGACTCTTCATTTGTGGAGTACACAACCACCTCACTAGAGCTGGTGCTACAATAAAATGCATCCAGTACACTTTGAAAAGTGAGCTAAGACAATGTAAGGTTCTTTTAGTCTTGCTATGGACATGACAACCCCTCAAATACTGGTGTACTTTACAGTACTCTGTAAAATGGCTGGGTGTTAAGAATAGCATCCAGTTGTAGAAAACTTGCCAAAAATGGAACATGAAGTGAGATGTGACCCTCTGACCTGCCTAAGAAGACAATAAGAACTGGCAGAGTGTGACAGCTTGTCTATCTTGTGCCAGCATAGAAAACAGTCATAAAATGATGACTTATAATATTTATTTTTAAATGGTAAAACTTGCAATTAGATGATTAAAAACCGTTAATGATTTGATTATTTCTGGTTTTAAATCTCTCAACATAGAATTGTTGAAAAACAGCTAAAACCTTAATACAATATTGATAAATATATAAACAAACAGGTAAATAGATGACTTATCATCATCATCATCGTTTAACGTCCGCTTTCCATGCTAGCATGGGTTGGACGGTTCAACTGGGGTCTGGGAAGCCCGAAGGCTGCACCAGGCCAGTCAGATCTGGCATGTTTCTACAGCTGGATGCCCTTCCTAACGCCAACCACTCCGTGAGTGTAGTGGGTGCTTTTTATGTGCCACCGACACAGGTGCCAGACGAGGCTGGCAAACGGCCACGCTCGGATGGTGTTTTTTTTTATGTGCCACAGACACAGGTGCCAGACGAGGCTGGCGAACGGTCACGCTCGGATGGTGTATTTTTTTATGTGCCACAGACACAGGTGCCAGACGAGGCTGGCGAACGGCCACGCTCGGATGGTGTTTGTTATGTGCCACCAGCACGGAGGCCAGACTTAAACTATTACAATTCATAAGCATTTTGTTATGAGGACAAGGACTTGCAAATACTCTAAATCTATGAAATGACAGCATTTTAAAAATTATCATCAAATAAAGACCACTTTGAAAAAAAAGTAAAAAAAAAAGTCCAAAGACTTGGGAGAAAATCAATCAGTGCTGGACTGAAAGAGACCAAGATGATGCCGAGGAGAAGCAAAAGCACCAGCAACTGTAGAAAACTTATTCTTAGCCTACATGTGAAATGTCAACATTCTAAATGTATCACCTGAAAACTAAAGTCATAATATTTTACTTGAAATACACAGGGAAGCTTCCTTTTCATTTGTTCAGTATTACTCCACAAAATCTCAAACAAACAGATTTAACCGTAAGCTCTAAAAAACTGGTTGGCTACGGGTTTAAAAAGAATGGTAAATGAATAACTTACCTTTGTCTCCTCATCGATGATCTTCTCATAAGCCTTTTTCAATGAGCCATAATGAGGACGCAAGAATTTCAATGGCTTAGGAACCGATGTCATGGAAGTAGTTGAGGCACGGATTTCAGTGCGAAGACATTCCAGAGCTTGCCTGTACTGCTGTTGATCAGATTCCTGGAGAAGGAAATTGACACACATGAAGACTGGTTTTAACTTTAAACCTTACAATGACTGAGGTGTATATTAACTTGCAAGACTTTTGAAGGAGAAGCAGCATATTCAATACATTTACCATTTTGATTCTGATTAAAATCAATGCATTTATGATCCAACATGGTCACATGACCTGCTAGAAATAACAGCCAAACATCAAACCGTATCCTATCATATTTAAAACATACACTGAATAATGTAGTTCACTGTACACTCTTCTTGAAAACAGATGGGATGGTCAGAGCTTGAATGCCTTTGACTCGGAACATAACTGTGGTGCATACTATCAGCTATACACATTTCACTTCCAGCCAGGTCCAGCTATCTCTCCTCTTTTCATCATTCATATTTTCCCCACTCCCACCACAACTCTTCCCAATCCTCTCCACTTAAGAACATCAACCTTTTGGAATTCTCTTCCTACTCCTAACATCACCATCTGGTCTTTGGGCAGCTTTCATGAAGTTCATTCTGTTGTAAGCATTTGAATTGGTCTCTAGTTTGAGGATAACTCTCACCCCCAACCCCCCAACTGGTTCTCAATCAGGGTCCAGATAAGATTTTGTTGTTAAAGTTTAAGTTCAATAAATTGGTTATACTTCTACTCTCTCTCTCTTTTACTCTTTTACTTGTTTCAATCATTTGACTGTGGCCATGCTGGAGCACCGCCTTTAGTCGAGCAACTCGACCCCGGGACTTATTCTTTGTAAGCCCAGTACTTATTCTATCGGTCTATTTTGCCGAACCGCTAAGTGACAGGGACGTAAACACACCAGCATCGGTTGTCAAGCAATGCTAGGGGGACAAACACACACACATATATATATATATATATACGACAGGCTTCTTTCAGTTTCCGTCTACCAAATCCACTCACAAGGCATTGGTCAGCCCGGGGCTATAGCAGAAGACACTTGCCCAAGATGCCACGCAGTGGGACTGAACCAGGAACCATGTGGTTGGTTAGCAAGCTACTTACCACACAGCCACTCCTGCGCCTATGTACACAAAATATTTTAACTTTTTATATGATTTCTTGTAATTCATCATCATTATCATCATCATTAACGTTCGCTTTCCATATAAAAATATAATAGGATTTTTTAAAATACTGAATGGCTCCTGGGGTCCAGTAGTGGAAAATAGGAATCAAAGGGGTCCATAGCCAAAACTGGTTGAGAAACACTGCTTCCTCCCATCAGTGTTAGTGAAAAAAAAAAAAGTGATGACACTATTCTATCATGGTTCATTATGCAGAAAAGTGAAAAAGTCCTGGCAAACAACTTCAAGACATTTAAAATCAACCCTAACCTCATGAGTCTACAATGGTTATGAGCACTACCCCTTCCTCCTGACAAAACCATGAAAAAAAATCCATGTATTAAAATATTTGGCATCAGTGTAAGGTAGGTGTGAGAGGCAGGACCTGGCCAGTTTGAACCTAAAACAGGTGGAATATTTTGGCTGGATATACCTGGCTTAAATACTAAAGGGTTAAGTTAATCACCTAAGTAGGCGAAGGCAGGATTAGAACTAAGAATGTAAAGTGCTGGAATAAATACTGTAAGGCATTAAACATTTTCATAGTTCTGCTACCTTTGATTGATACTTTGTTACTGACTCTGAAAGGTGAAGTTGACCGTGGCAGGATTTGAACACAGAGCTCAGAAATCAGAGTGAATACTGCAGGGCCCAATGCTCTAACAACTCACCTAACATTCTTTTGATAAACCTACCCATTATAACAACACAAATCATTGTAAAGACAACTCAAAATCGAGAAAACAACATGAAAGGTTTAATAAAGGTCTTGATTGCTTCAAATTAAATGATCCATCTGAAAACCAAAGCTTTAAAATTTATTCTAGTGACTGAATTTTTAGATCTGTTCAAAGTGGCTCAATATAGGAAATTAGTTATGTAAGTAGATTTAAATATTTGTCATAGTTCATTTCATAAGGCAAACTATTATTTCTAGATTGGGTAGCATTAAATTCATATCTTTTAGCTCTTTTTCTAGCAGGTCTTACACTATTCACTCTTTTGAACTATTACCAATTCCAGGTATGATTATCACAGTACAATAAAAATGAGACCAACTCAATTTCCAAGCTTTAAAATTGAAGCTTGTTTCATGAATTTGTAAATCTTTCCAACCTATGCAAGCATAAACAGACATGTATGAAAATGAAAAACTAATCATTTTGTACATTACACTGATTTTTTAGTGTAATATTTGCTAAGATTTTGAAGCTGACTATGTTAGTCTTGTATTTGTAGAAACAAAATTCAAATCTTAAAATTTTTCAGTCACAGAACCACTTACTTAAAACTTTTTTTTTAAAACTAATTACAGTATTTAATAAGAACACACAAAAAGATACTTACAGTAAGCCTCTCCACCATAAGGTTCAAGGATTCTTGTAACTGTTTGTCTTCTTCAGACTGAAAGTATATAAAATAAAATTAAAATATCAATTTAAACAGAATTCATTTAATAGTTGCTGTATTTGTTAGAGTCATGTTTATCAGTCTATAAGAGAATCAAGTTACCATACAATTTTAATAACAGTTTCACAGTCTACATTCTGAAATGGGCTGGTTGTATCTGTAGAATACACTGTGTGTGTTTGTGTGAGTGTCTTTATGCATATCTGGGTGGATGTTTGCCTTCTATCCTTTTGGGGTCGATAAATTAAGTGCCAGTTGCGTATAGGGATCAATCTAATCAACAGGACACCCACCCACCAAAAAAATTTCTGGCCTTGTGCCTAGAGTAGAAAAGAATAATAAGCAATAACATCTAAGCCAGGCACAGGTAACCTTTTACAAAAAGGAAAAGGCTGCATCAGACATGGTTCATTGTCAAGTGGATTGCACTACTAAAAAAATTCAAGATAATTTTGCATTGGTGTACCTTTTAGAGAGTCCTGTAGACTGCATTTGTTTATGACTGATCAAAAATATTAATATTTGCTATCAAAATACTGTCCCTTAACTGAGTGTTTTCAAAAACAAGAGGAATAAATATAATTCCTTAATTAAAAAGAGGTAAGGATTAACAACAGGAAAAGCTTTTAGCTACAAAACAATGACTTAATAGTATATATTTATCCAACTTATGCTAGCAATAAAAAATGAGTGTTGCACAAATGGAAAAATATGGTCTCTGGATCTGCAGATAAAAACCATAGAAAATATGGACAGAACCGTTTTTAAGTGATATGAGCAAATGAAATGGTATTTTTTAGCAGAAGGCATGCAGGAGTGGCTGTGTGGTAAGTAGCTTGTCTACCAGCCACATGGTTCTGGGTAAGTGTCTTCTACTATAGCCTCAGGCCGACCAAAGCCTTGTGAGTGGATTTGGTAGACAGAAACTGAAAGAAGCCCGTCGTATATATGTATATATATATATATAAATATGCATGTTTGTCCCCTAGCATTGCTTGACAACCGATGCTGGTGTGTTTATGTCCCCGTTACTTAGCGGTTCGGCAAAAGAGACCGATAGAATAAGTACTGGGCTTACAAAAGAATAAGTCCCGGGGTCGAGTTGCTCGATTAAAAGGCGGTGCTCCAGCATGGCCACAGTCAAATGACTGAAACAAGTAAAAGAGAGAAAAGAGTAAAAGAGTATCCAAATTCCAATAAAATGGTAGAATTCTTAGAATGTTGAATAAGATGGTTAGAGGATTATTTCATACTGTTTTAGGACAGTAGTAACAAATCAATTGGTTTAACCTTTTAGCATTCAGATTACTCTGACAAATGTAATGCTTATTTATTCACATTGTTCTGAATTAATCAAGTATTATCTCATAGCTTCAAGAATTTGATTACATGAGTTTTAAATTTTAGAATGACATTGTAGGATAAGTATGAGAGGTCAGATCCGGCTGGTTTGAACATAAAACAAGGTAGAATATTTGGGCCTGATATGGTTGGTTTAAATGCTAAAGGGCTAATAGCTGGATTATGAGGTGTCAAATGATTGAGAAGTGGACTACAAACTTATTGGTCATGAGTTCAAATCCAGAGTAGAACACTTCAATGGACCTGCTTCAGCGTTCAGCCTTAATTTCAGATCTTCAAGCTAATGTTACTTTAACAGGCTGAGGTTCTAACCAGGAGACTTACTATTCATTTGCTCCATGTCATGAAACCTATAAGTGATACACTTTCCTACATTTTAAAGATTTTTTTAAAGGTATAAAGCCCTTTTGTTCAGAGAATATGCAACAAGTATTTTAAGGCTATTTTACCCTGCTAAATTATGCTAGTCATGTGGTTCCCATGACAATCTTTTTTCCATTTTGCCCTATCCTATTTATGCTCCCACACTCACCAATCTATAAATCCTAATTTCTCCTCCATCATCTTTCTCAGTTTTATTTTCTTCTACACCCTCCAACATTTATTTCCATTACTCCTCTCACCCAGTCACTTTATTTTTGTCTGGTGCTGGCACAGTAATGTGTCAGCTCCAGCATTCTATCTTACCTATGGTCATGAATGTTGGATAAAGACCAAAATTATATGATCATGAATACAAGTAGTTGAAATGAGATTCCTCTGAAGGGCTTCTGGAGTAACATTTTTTAAACAGGGAAAAAAGCTTGGATACCTGGGAGTTTCCAGGTTGAACTGTTACTACTTCACATCGAGGTCCAGTGCTCTGGACACGTGGTTACCAGGCCACAGGAAAGAATCATAAGATAAATTCTTCAAGCCAAGTCGACTGGCAGGAGACTTCGAGGTAGGACTAGAATGGTCGGTTAATATCCATATTCATAGCCTAAGTTGGCCACTTTTGGGAATCCAACCAGAAAGTATAATGATGGCTGCTTCTGATAGGATCTTATAGTGGAGATGCCTGAGGACACTATATATGGCGTTTATCACATCATCGTTTAGCGTCCGTTTTCCATGCTAACATGGATTGGACAGTTCAACCGGGGTCTGTGAAGCCAGAAGGCTTCATCAGGCCTAGTCAGATCTGGCAGTGTTTCTACGGCTGGATGCCCTTCCTAACGCCAACCACTCCGTGAGTGTAGTGGGTGCTTTTTACGTGCCACCCGCACAGGTGCCAGACAGAGCTGGCAAACGGCCACGAATGGATGGTGCTTTTTATGTGCCACCAGCACGGGGGCCTGGCGAGGCTGGCAACGGACACGAACGGACAGTCGGGGCGGTGCTGGCAACGGTCACGAACGAATGGTTCTCTTACATGCCACCGGCACTGGTAACACATCTGCAATTTCCATTGATCGATTTCGATTCTGATCCTCACTTGCCTTTTTCTGCATATGGAACAAGTCCATTTCACTGGTTCCTGTCTTCTTATTTTCTTTCTGTGCTGGTATGGACATAATGTGTATAGAGCTTGCAAAAGTAGGAGACCCAGGAAGACTTACAAAGTGATAAAGGCTTCAGGACCATTCCTTGTCTTTGCAGAGTTTACCTCTTAGTTTTAGGTTTAGTGTCCATGCTTGGAATTTCATCTCTCTCCAGGAGATTCAGCTATGGGAACTATATCATCAGCATATAGAAATTCCTGTGGCCATCTAGTCTTAAACACCTCTGCGATGTCTCGTGGGACCCTGATGAACAGGAGAGGACAACATTTTCGTCAGTGAAACTGTTGTTGAATATTATTACATTTTTGTACACAGCTTGTACAGCCCTACACCTACTTTCCTCAATGATCACCAAATTACTGAGTGTGATAGTCAAACACTTCCTCCAGAGCAATGAAAACCAAGAATAGCAATTTATTCTTAGCCTGTAGTTGCCTCTCTAGGAAGATGGCATCCATAGTGCCTCTTCTTGGGACAAAGTAAAAATTAATCTAAACTAGTGGTTTTTAGGGGCCCATGCAAAAAAAAAAAGTAAATTAACCCTTTTGTTACCATATTCTGTCGAGATGCTCTGTGTTTCTTTCAATTAATTTTAAATATAACAAAGAATTTAGTAAAATAACTTAGTTATCATTAAGCTAGTGTTAGGAATATAAATTGTGATTAAAGTCTGGTGGAAGATTTTAATTCAAAAGTTGTGAAAACAAGACATTTGTACCACAGAGCCAGAGACGGTTTCAGCTGGGTTGGTAACAAAAGGGTTAAGGACCCACAGTAACCCCATGAAAAATGTTTGATTTAGATGTTTTTATTGCAAGAAACAGCTAGGTTTCTTTCTCAAACATTTTACATAGTTCAACTGACACAATATATGAAAAACAAAATAGGGACTTTGTGTGGTAAGATGCTTGATTCCCAACCACAAGGTTCTGAGTTCAGTCCCAGTGTGTGGCATCTTGGGCAAATGTCTTCTACTATAACCTTTGGCTGATCAAAGAATTGTGAGTGAATTTGGTAGACAGAAACTGAAAGAAGCCCATTGTGTATGTTTGTCCACTCCATCACTGCATGACAACCAGTGTTGGTATGTTTGCATCCCCATAAATTAGTGGTCTGGCAAAAGAGACCAATAGATTAAATACTAGGCTTAAAAAAATAAACTGGGGTCAATTTCTTCGACTAAAATCATTCAAAGCAGTGCTCCAGCATGGCTGTGGTCAAATGACTGAAACAACTAAGAGAATAAAGAAGTATCTACAAAACTAAACATCAAATGGAAATGGGGTCCACCAAAATAAAATATTAATCAAAAGGATCCATCTATAAAAAATGGTCGAGAACCACTGATCTCGACTCTCAGCTATTACCATCAAAAGATTAGCATACAACTCCTGTGACCAACCCTCAGCTTTTGAACCAACACCTTTATCACAACTACAAATAATAGTGGGCTTTATACTGATGTTTGACACGCTGCAACCTCTACTGCAAACTCATCAATGTTCACAACTTTCATCCACAAAACTGTACTCCAACTCTTGAAACCTGTATTTCTCCTGTAACTGCCTTACATAAAAATTGCAGTAATTGTGTGTCTTCCTGGCATAAAACCAAACAGCATTTCATTGATGTTCTTCTTCTCCATAATGTAGAGGAATGAAGAGTATCCAACTCCCAATCCTCTTGAATATGAGCTTTTATCACTACTAGCCTACAGATGTCTCATTTTCTTGAAACCCCAACATTTTGCTGCCTTTAACCCTTTAGTGTTTAAACTGGCTAAATCCGGCCTAATATATTCTACATATTTTATATTCAAACTGGCCACATCTAGCCTCTCACACCTAACCTACATTGACATTCTAAAAATAAACAATCACATCATTGAAACCTCAAAGCTATAAGGTAATGCATGATTAATTCAAAACAATTTGAGTGAAAAAGTATTACATTTAATAGAGAAATTTGAACACTAAAGAGTTAAACATATTTTCCAGTGTTTGCTGGCCCTCCTGCTTTTCTACTCCTCATTACTCAACTGCTTTCTCAGCTATTTCCTCTGCTGGTCCTAAAACTGGATTGCTCTTTCCATCCCATCCCATTCCTTCTCCATATTCCTTTGAGCAGCACTATCATGATATCTCACTATAGCTAATTGCTGTACAATCTTATATACCTCTCTGATTGCATGTTCTCCAAATATTTTACACACTATCTATACAATCATTACCTTTTTGGCTACCTGTAACTATGCTTGTTTTCTGTTACCATACTCCTTATTCCTTGAATATTTTCCTTTCTCACTGATTCCCCTATTTCAACTTTACTGACTCACCAAGTGTCTTGATGGTACTTCGGACTCTCTGTACACATACTGAAGAATGACCTTACGAAGCTGAACCAGTCAAGTGAGATGACAAAAGACCGAGATACCTGGTGCCTGGCTGTACTCAAGAAATCCTGTACGCTGCAGCAGAAATGTTAAAACTCATTCTTCTGGTTGTGTAAAGCACACATGGCGGTACCACATAAGAGCACCCATGCAGTGTCACATAAAAGCACCCGTGCAGCAACACATAAAAGCATCCAGTTGTAGAAACCATGCCAAATCAGACTGGAGTCTGGTGCAGCCCCACTAGCTTGCCAGCTCTGGTCACAGCATCCAACCCATGTCAGCATGGACAAGGGACATTAAATGATGATCACCAACATCTCTTAATCTATCTTTCAGTGACTTTCAACCAGTTTCAAGTTTGATCATATCATATTCTATCATACTAGGCTTCTCTTTTTAGACCCCACCCCACATTCACCACTTTCAAACTCTAAACCAAATAGTGCTGTGTAGCAAACTCCATTCTCAAAATTACCTTCACATCTTTTAGACACATCAGGTCTTGTACATAGTACAATCAAGAAGCCCATAGTTGATGTTAACCTACCTCGTGAGCATATAGCAAACTTACTGCTTTCCAGAATTGGGAATCACAAAGTAACAAACCAACTCCCAAATCCCTTCACCTCTCTATTCCTTACACCCTATCTGTAACAACCATGAGCTATCTCAGAACCATCTGCATTCCTCACATGTCCATTCATGTTCTCTTCTACAATGACAGCTTCCCTAGCTTTCCTGCTTTTCATCACTTTATCACAAACTAAAACTAACCTTCTCAACATTCCAACCACCCGTGAGGCATATTCTGAGAAGATTCTACGATGAATATATTAAGAAAATATTTAATAGTCACTGTCATTCTTAAATTACTGATACTTTACTTTTATATGTATAGAAAAAAAAACCAATTTCTACAGTTTTAGTCTTTGTTAACTACATCTCGGATGCTTATGGACATTCCACAATTCCATGACCGTCAGGTATAGCCTGTGACTATACACTCCCTACTATCCTCTACATAATTTAAATTTGGTTTCCATTCTCGCTTTTTTCACCAGCTACATGACAGGTGTGATTCCAAAGAACCTGGATCCACCAAACACCTGTACATGGTTCATGGTTGAATAATAATAATAATAAACCTACTTTAGTACAGCTTCATTTCAATAAAAAAACAAAACAAAACAAAAACACTCAATCGGTTAGATAATGAATGAGTGAAGAATCCAAAAGATGGCCAATATATGATGGCTCTGACTCATTATTACACACACATAAAGATATATATATATATATATATATGGTATATATATATTGAGGAGACAAATAAGCAATCGTGAGAGAAGCAATTCGGACAAAAACAAATAAATAACTAAAAGAATGTGTTTTATGCATAAATAAGAGATAAAGAGACAATGGGAAATTTGGTTTCGCTAGATATAATGGCAATCTTTCGTTTCTAGTATATTGCCGATATAATAAAAAATGAAATTGACTGAACTGCAGTTAAACAATGCAGCTTTGGTACTTATTTAATTATTCGTTTTAGCTCCTTGGTTTATATTTTCGAACCTGGTCAAAATATAACCTCCATTTTTACACAAATTTATGAAAAGATATGAAAATCGCGAGTTTAGGAAAAAAAAAACAACTTGATCACTCTATAATTTTTAAAATACTAATTACAAACGAAATCGAAAAACAAATCTAAAACGTTTAATTTGAAGGGAATCCATAACTTTGGTCTACGAAAGGTTGAATGCTCGTGATTAAAAAATAAAGGTAAAATTAATAAATAGGAGGTTTGTAAGGACGGTTATTTCCGATAAATTATTTCCAACAATTGAAAATTTAGTTACGAAATATATATATTTTTTCGAACATGCGATTACGTGAAAAAGACATGTTGCGGTTTTTTTCTTCTTTTCTATGATTTGTGGGCAAAAAAACTTGAAAACTATGCATTTAGATCGAAATAACTGAATCTTCAAGGATTATTTCTGCAATAAGCGAGCGATTTATTTAAGAGCATATACATAAGCCCCTATATATATATATATATATATATATATATACAAATTGAGATAGGGGTTGTAAATGCAACCCTCTATGGGATAACGTATATCCAATATACTGCTAGTGAAGTACCCAACAAAGTTAATACATAAATGTTAAGGATTGCGATGCAATTAATTCATTTACTGTATTATATGGGCAATGGTAAAATGATTTGGTTTAATAAAGTATGTGATTGAGTATTATCTGGTAATTGATATTTGATTTAGATGTATTTCTCCATTTTCTTATCTTGTATATATATATATATATATATATATCCCATACATACAAAGATGTATGAAATTCTATCATTTCTTTATTCAACAATGCAATTGAAGATTCCAAGTTTTGCAATCTCAGGATTCTGTGATGGAACAGATTCTTCAAATGGAATAGAGAATATTTTGATTTTGAATCTGTTGAGACGGTTAATCTCTTTCATTCGCAATGTTTTCATTTAGTTGCAGAAAATAATGTTTTTTAAACAAACCTACGTCTTTAAAGGAAGGTGATGTGGATAATAAAGAACCGTTATTCCTTGCTACGAATGAACCGCAGACAAAATCCAAGAACCAAGTCTTCGACATGGTGAATTTATATATAACAAAAAGGTAATATTTGAATAATAATAAAAAAAAGAGGTAGTCTACAAATATTTGTTTGTAAACGAGAACAATCTAAAGCTAAGAGGATTTAAATCACAGATGCAATGATGATATAAATCCGATGAATGCAGAGAAGTAAGAGAAAATACTCTCACACACACACAGGAAGGCAAGAAACATGACATAGCAGAAATGTGACCGGCAACAACCGGCTCGAAATCAGTCGTAGATGATCGAAAACATTTCAAAAAATGATTAAAACATGAGTAGTCGAATATGTTACTTAAAAACTCACAAGATCTTGTTCTTCGTCCTTCGGAGGAACCTTGGTATCACTTTTTTCCTTGGAATCGGCATCGTTTTTCTTCTTATCCGCCATGTTGCTTACTAACGTTTAAACGAGATTTCGTAAATTACAAACTCTGCAAATGACGAACGTTAATTTGTTTTCACTTACAAAAAAATTATTTTAACTCATAAGTTGAAATAGTTTCTTTTAATTGTTTGAAAATATATAAAATGATTTTTATAAGCATTTGAAAATAATTATTTAAAAAAATGAAACGTATAATATTTATTACCCAGGATGCTTCAAAATTATGCAGCCGATAAGACTAGTTATGTTAGGACCCGCCGAAGATAAACTTCTAAATTATACCAAAGGTGAATTTTCCCAATGAAATGGATTAGAATTTTCACTGAAAACCACAATTAATTAAAGGAAAAGGACATTCATTTATTTGTCACATACCTGAATATACATATCATCTTAGAAAAAATAATTTATTGAGGTATGTTTAAGTAGTTTCTATGGCAACCATTCAGTGCATATTTTGTTTTTGTTACTTAAACACACACAAAAATTACTTGATCTCCCTAATTTTCCGGCTGTTAATTTTTTTTTTTACAACAGTTTTATTCACAGAATTATAACTAATAAATAAAACAATTAAAATATAAGTTATATAAAGTTTTCAGTTGAAACTGAAAATTAAAAGATTAAGATAAAATTGACCTTCCGGGGTCGATAAATAAAGTACCAGTCAAGATCTGGGTCGATGTGATGGACTAACCTTGCTCTTAAGTCCTAGCCTTGTGGCTATATTCGAAATAATTACTATAATTACGGCTCTTGACGCTCTGAGTTCAAATCCTGCGGAGGTCAGCTTTACCTTTCATTCCTCCGAGGTCGATAAAATGAAGTATCATTCTTGCAGTGGGGTCGGTGTAATCGACCATTTCCTTCTCTTCAAAATTGCTGGTCTTATACCAAAATTGGAAACATACTCTTTTACTTGTTTCAGTCATTTGACTGCGGCCATGCTGGAGCACCGCCTTTAGTCGAGCAAATCGACCCCGGGACTTATTCTTTGTAAGCCCAGTACTTATTCTATCGGTCTGTTTTGCCGAACCGCTAAGTTACGGGGACGTAAACACACCAGCATCGGTTGTCAAGCAATGCTAGGGGGACAAACACAGACACACAAACACATACACACACATACATACACACATATATATATATATATATATACATATATACGACAGGCTTCTTTCAGTTTCCGTCTACCAAATCCACTCACAAGGCATTGGTCGGCCCGGGGCTATAGCAGAAGACACTTGCCCAAGATGCCACGCAGTGGGACTGAACCCGGAACCATGTGGTTGGTTAGCAAACTTTTATTTTTCCTATAATGTGGCCAGGCAGAATTGTTAGCGCATTGGTCAAAATGCTTAGCAGCAGTTCGTTTGGCTCTTTATGTCCCGAGTTCAAATGTCACCGGGATCGACATTGCCTCTCATACTTTATAGGTCGATAAAAAAGGGGTCTAATTGGCGGAGTTTCAGAATAGCCTACCAAAATAATTTGGGTTTTCTCCCGTTTTCATCCAGAACTTTCAATTTTTTTGCACCAAACACTTGTGAAAAAAAAAAAAAAACTAAACAAAACAAATATAGGCACAGGAGTGGCTGTGTGGTAAGTAGTTTGCTAACCAACCACATGGTTCTGGGTTCAATCCTACTGCGTGGCACCTTGGGCAAGTGTCTTCTGCTATAGCCCCGGGCCGACCAATGCCTTGTGAGTGGATTTGGTAGACGGAAACTGAAAGAAGCCTGTCGTATATATGTATATATATATATATGTATGTGTGTCTGTTTGTGTGTCTGTGTTTGTCCCCCTAGCATTGCTTGACAACCGATGCTGGTGTGTGTTTACGTCCCCGTTACTTAGCGGTTCGGCAAAAGAGACCGATAGAATAAGTACTGGGCTTACAAAAGAATAAGTCCCGGGTTCGATTTGCTCGATTAAAGACGGTGCTCCAGCATGGCCGCAGTCAAATGACTGAAACAAGTAAAAGAGTAAAAGAGTAAACAAAACAAAACAAAAACATCTATAATTTTTTAAATGTCGCCTGCCACACCCCCCTCATACTTTCACGACAGGTTTCACCATTAAAATTTTCTTTTCACTTGCTTGTTATTTATATTCTTCATTCTGAAACATGTAAATGTTAATTTTTAGAGGGGGAGAAAAAATTTTAATCCAGGTATTTTAAGCTTGTTCTCCTCCACCTCGCCCCCCCCCCCCCAACCCTACAGCAACCACCACTAAAATATTCATGTTTTTTTCATTTTCGCTATATTCCGTCATTTTCTTCTATTCCATTTTCTCAAACACTTAGAGTTTACAATTTAAGCAAAAAACAAAAATTATTAACACCCCACCTTTCATTGTTCCTTTTTTGTCTTTGTTTTATTTTCCTCATTTTTTTCTCCTGAATTTTAAAAAATCGATTCTGTCCATCAGTTTGCCTGCAATCGTTATTCTTGAGCTGTACATTCAACAATTTATTGTTTTGCTCAGGAGCCCAGGTGGAGGGTAAAGTTATATACAGGGGCCCAGGTCTGAGAGGGTTAAAAATATTGTTTTTTACTTTTTAAATACCTGAAATGATCGTTTTATAGATATTTCTTGCAGGATTCTAATTTCATTTTTCATGCCTCAACTAATGATGTTTGATTTTATTTTCTTTAATTGTGAAAGGTACAATGGAAGGGATAGTTTAAGAATTTTTCCTTTGCTTTGTTTTAATTGTGAATTCCAAATGTTTCAGAATATGGACTGCAATAAAATAACTAAAACTAATGAAAAAAAAATCATTTTAGTGGTAGGCACGTTAAAAGCTCCAACCGATCGTGGCCGATGCCGGACCCCCCTGGCACCTGTGCAGGTGGCACGTAAAAAGCACCCACTACACTCGTGGAGTGATTGGCGTTAGGAAGGGCATCCAGCTGTAGAATCTCTGCCAGATCAGACTGGAGCCTGGTGCAGCCCCTGGCTTCCCAGACCCTGGTCAAACCGTCCAACCCGTGCTAGCGCGGAAAACGGACGTTAAACGATGATAATGATGATTACATTTTGAGTTTAAAATTCTGTTGGGGTCACTTTTGTCTTTCATCCTTTTGGGGTCAACAAAATAAAGCACTGATCAAGTACTGGAGTTCAGGTAAACAACTAATCTCTTCCCAACAACTCTGGTTTTGTGCAAAAATTTGAAATCATTATCATCATCTATATATTAATATGCTAGAGCTGAAATGCGTTACGTTGTCATGATTAGTTGAAGGGAAAGGCAAAGTGCAAGAGAAAAAGATGGAGAGAGAAGTGTTAATGATGTATGGGAAGGGAAATATAATAGTTATTTTGCTAAGACACTGTCAGTAAGTTACAATCAGAAGACATGAAAGCCACTGCTTGGTACTACCACCAGAGCATTTATTATTATTATTATTATTATTATTATTATTATTGAGTGAGAGAGCAGTGCGTGCCATCAAAGTGACACTGGGGTAAAATATACAAAGCCCAGTATACTCATCAAGACTACCTGTCTGATAAGGGTACACCAGGCACATGCATCACAACCAGTTGTGCGTGACATGGTAATCTCATATCAAGATAAACAGTGCATGACCTTGCAGGTGGGGCCCAGTTAGAATTTTCTTCTGGTCAAGTTGCCCGTCCCGCTCAAAAGGTCCTTGATAAGGGTTGTTTAAGGATTTTGAACGAAACATCCATGTTTCCAGAGGTGAATTATTCAAACCCCAAAGAATCCCTCTCAACACATGGCTATGATGCTCCCCCACTACTTCTGCTCGTGATCAGAGATGCACATATCATCAGCCACTAAGGGACATGCTCAACTGGTTATGGTCAAACAACTGACAAGCAAATCTGTGGTATTGAGCAGAATATTTGCTGTAGCCCATCTATTTTTACCAAGATGAAACAATGTACATGATAACACTTCCAATCAGTTATATATAATCATTATTATTATTATTCTATGTTTGACTTTTGCTTTATGTCTGTACAAGTTGGCTCCAAGTCTCACCCAGAGACCTCAAGAGACAACAGGTTGGAAGTTCACATTGTTGTTATGCCTAGTGTGCCATATATATATATATATTTTTTTTTGGTGTTGTACTAGTGAATGTCTAATACTTAAAAAAAAAAAGTTTGTTTTAAACCTTGGGATTACATAGAGAGTATTTTGCGTAGGATATGAGCAGTTCCCATGAGCACTATCTTTTGAATTTCTGCCATTTTGGGGTTTATTATTATTGTTATTATTATTATTATTATTATTATTATTATTATTGTTATTGTTATTATTATATTATTATTATTATTATTATTATTATTATTATTATTATTATTGTTATTATTATTATTATTATTATTATTACCCCAGTTGAACTGTCCAACCCATGCTAGCATGGAAAACGGACGCTAAACGATGATGATGAAGGTGGTGTGCTGGCCACATTCTGTGTTCAAATTCCACTGAAGTTGAGTCTTCCCTTCACCCTTTTGGAGTTGATAAAATAAGTACCAATTGAGCACTGCAATTGATGTAATCAACTAACCCTCTTTCCTAAAATTTCTGGCCTTATACCTATTCAAGAAAGGACCATTGTCATCATTATTATTATTGCAGTGAGCCAGTAGAATTGTTAGTATACTGGAGAAAATGCTTAGTGGTATTTTTTCTGGCTTTACTTTCTGAATTCAAATGCTTGCTCAAGGTGTCATGCAGTGGAACTGAATACCAAACCATGTTGTTTGGGAAGTAAACTCCTTAACCACGAAGACACTTCTGTGTTTTTTTAGAAATTTAATGTTTGGTATTATGTTCATCATCATCATCATCGTTTAACGTCCGTTCTCCATGCTAGCATGGGTTGGACGGTTCGACCGGGGATCTAGGAAGCCAGAAGGCTGCACCATGCTCCAGTCTTATCTGGCAATGTTTCTACAGTTGGATGCCCTTCCTAACGCCAACCACTCCGTGAGTGTAGTGGGTGCTTTTTACGTGCCACCCGCACAGGTGCCAGGTGAGGCTGGCAACGGCCACGGTCGGATTGGTGCATTTTACGTGCCACCGGCATGGAAGCCAGTCGAGGCGGCGCTGGCATCGGCCATGATTCGGATAGTGCTTTTTACGTACCACCAGTCCAGGGGTCCTGGCATCTGCCGGGTGCCAGTCATAGGATTGGTTCAATTTCGATTCCGATTTCACTTGCCCCAACATGTCTTCGCAAGCAAAGGAGGTTGGCATGGGTGTAACAAGGTTCTTGTTTACATGAAAGGATAAATTTCTTGTCAACTAAATATGAAATCTGGTTTGGGAGTGGCTGTGTGGTAAGTAGCTTACTTACAAACCACATGGTTCCGGGTTCAGTCCCACTGCGTGACACCTTGGGTAAGTGTCTTCTATTATATATTTCTTTACTACCCACAAGGGGCTAAACACAGAGGGGACAAACAAGGACAGACAAAGGGATTAAGTCGATTACATTGACCCCAGTGCATAACTGGTACTTAATTTATCGACCCCGAAAGGATGAAAGGCAAAGTCGACCTCGGTGGAATTTGAACTTGGAACGTAACGACAGACGAAATACAGCTACGCATTTCGCCCGGCGTGCTAACGTTTCTGCCAGCTCGCCGGTTCTGCCTGGGTCGACTAAAGCCTTGTGAGTGGATTTGATAGACGGAAACTGAAAGAACCCCGTCATATATATGTATATATATATATATGTATGTATGTATGTATGCATGTATATGTTTGTGTGTCTGTGTTTGTCCCCCACAACATCGCTTGACAACCGATGCTGGTGTGTTTACGTCCCCGTAACTTAGCGGTTCGGCAAAAGAGACCGATAGAATAAGTACTAGGCTTACAAAGAATAAGTCCTGGGGTCGATTTGCTCGACTAAAGGTGGTGCTCCAGCATGGCCACAGACAAATGACTGAAACAAGTAAAAGAGTAATGCCAGCAATTTTAAGAAGAGGGTATAAGTCAGTTACAACAACTCTAGTGCTATAATGGTATGTATTTTATCAACTCTGAAAGGCAAAGTTGACCATTGCTGACTTTGAACTCAGAACGTAAAAAGCCAGAAGAAATTTTGCTAAGCATTTTTCTGACATGCCAATGATTCTGCCATTTTACTACCTTATGCTCCCTTTATGTAAATAATTCTAAAGCTTTTTGCATGTTTAGTTTTACTTCTGTTTTTCCATGCTAGTATGGGTTAGACAGATATATTGTTGAGGCATTGTTTTATAACTTGATACCCTTCCTACTGCAAACCCCTAACTGGTTTTTCAAATAATGTATGTATTATTCCACATATCTTTAAATGTGCAAAGCTACGGGGTGATTTGTTGACAAGGGAAATGGAAACAACATCACTGCTTGTTGCTCAGGGATTTTCAGAGAAACACAAACATATATACACACACACACACACTCTCTCTCTCTCTCTATCTCTCTCTCTCTCTCATACATATGACAGGCTTCATTGGAGTACTGCATCCTTCAAAACTTCCATGCTTTCTGAGATTCGCCAACACTACACCTGATTTTCTCCCCCCTATACACACACAAGCATGTATCTGACTCATACATTGTTCGCTTTCCAGACATTTGTACATTACTGCATGTACTTTATATGCACTTTCTGACAAGTTGTGGTGCACCTGAGCACTGTATACAATAATATCATTATAATTATTATTATTAAGCTTCCATCTACTAAAAGCATTTTTAAAGCTTTTTCTTGAACAAATAAACCTACCTACTGCCCTACTTGATCCATTTCTTTTGGCTCCTTCTGAGCAAACAAATAAACCTAAAACTTTCACTCAAAGTAAAAAGTGGATTAACCACCACCACCACCACCACCACCACCACCACCACCATCACCATCACCACCACCATCATCATCATTTAATATCTTTGTTCCATGCTGGCATGGGTTGAACTGTATGACAAGGATCTGATGATTCAAAGGACTACATTGTGCTCCAGTGTCTACATTGGCATGGTTTCTATGGCTGGGTGCTTGTCCTAATGCCAACCACTTTACAGTGTGTATTAGGTGCTTGTCTTCCTGCCACTGGTACTATTGAGGTCACCATATAGCTCCCAAGTCAAGAAACCCAGGGAGGGTGAGTGCTGTTACCATGTATTAGTTGGGGGTTAAGGTTATGAGGGAAGACTGTTTGGATAGAGCAGGTTATAGTTGTAGAGAAGTACATAACTACACACATTTAGGGGACAGAGTGAGAATGAATTAGAGGTATCTCCAAGGAGATAAGCAGCAGCGATGGAGTGTTCAGGTGGCACCTCAAGTAGCAGGAGCATGACCAGTAGTGGGTGGGGTGAGTAGGGGTTTTGTAAGAGTGTATGGGGTAAGAGATAGGGGAAGTAGGAGAGGGTGTTAGGTTACATCTGTCAAGGTGCCGAGCTGGCAGAAACGTTTGCACGCCGGGCGAAATGCTTAGCGGTATTTCGTCTGCGTTACGTTGTGAGTTCAAATTCCGCCGAGGTCGACTTTGCCTTTCATCCTTTCGGGGTCGATAAATTAAGTACCAGTTACGCACTGGGGTCGATGTAATCGACTTAATACCTATGTCTGTCCTTGTTTGTCCCCTCTGTGTTTAGCCCCTTGTGGGTAATAAAGAAATAGGTTACATCTGTCAAAATTGGGGAAGGGTTGAGGGAGAGGGTTGCAGAAGTTGGGAGAGGCTACAGGGATGCTAGCAGTAGGGTATAGTAATGATGATACCTCTGACAGAGGGAGAGAAGAGAGATGCCCTGTTCAGGTAGTTGCAGGAATGGAGTACAAAGATAAACTGGTGTAGTGCATGAAGAGAGATAAGTTATTAGGCTCCATTGTTTTCTAACATGGAAGTATGTGTGTGTGTATGGATAGTTTCAGTTAATATATATATATACATAGGTGTAGGAGTGACTGTGTGGTAAGTAGCTTGCTTACGAACCACATGGTTCCAGGTTCAGTCCCACTGCATAGCACCTTGGGCAAGTGTCTTTTACTATAGCCTCGGGCCGACCAAAGCCTTGTGAGTGGATTTGGTAGATAGAAACTGAAAGAAGCCCATCGTATATATGTATATATATATATATATATATATATATATATATATATATAAATATATATATATATAAAGCCTTGTGAGTGGATTTGGTAAATAGAAACTGAAAGAAGCCCATCGTATATATATATATATTATATATATATATATTTCAGGGGTGTATATTCCAGGTGTGCTAGGTGTGTACTGCACACTCATCCAAAAATGGCAAATTCATTATAAATATTGATCTTACTCATTAATTTAATCACAAATCTTAATGGAAAACTTTTGTTATATCCCTGGTGGCATTGGGTGTGGAAGAACACCCAATACCACAACCATCATACGTCACTGATATATATATATATAATGGACTTGCTTCAGCTTCCATTCATCAAGTTCACTCACAACATAGAAACATTTCTCATGGCCTCAACAGACAAATGGAAAAAGCATTACTCTGGAGGATGGCGGGGAATGGACACTGTAACACGTGGATGTGGTGAACAATATTAATAGGTGAAGAATGGCTAACAAGTGAGATGGTTCTGGGTAGCAAGTGAGAAAAGTGCATTAGGATGGAGAGAGTGAGAGAAGGGAAGCGAAATATATTCTTATGAAAAATATTTGCATAGATTGATTTATTTACTCTTACTCTTTACTCTTTTACTTGTTTCAGTCATTTGACTGCGGCCATGCTGGAGCACCGCTTTTAGTCGAGCAAATCGACCCCGGCACTTATTCTTTGTAAGCCCAGTACTTATTCTATCGGTCTCTTTTGCCGAACCGCTAAGTGACGGGGACGTAAACACACCAGCATCGGTTGTCAAGCAATGTTTGGGGGACAAACACACACACACACATACATATATATATATATATATACATATATACGACAGGCTTCTTTCAGTTTCCGTCTACCAAATCCACTCACAAGGCTTTGGTCGGCCCGAGGCTATAGTAGAAGACACTTGTCCAAGATGCCACGCAGTGGGACTGAACCCGGAACCATGTGGTTGGTTAGCAAGCTACTTACCACACAGCCACTCCTGCGCCTATTTATCTTATTTATGTACATGTTACAGTATATATTCTGTATAGAAAGGCTGGCTGTAGTTTGAAATGGATCAATTGGAAGATTAATGTTGAAAGCAGAATTAATAATATCAGTTATTATCTGAAGAAGAGAATTGTCAATCAATACTTCCAGAGAAAACTATACAGATACAATATACCAGGACTATATTATATATACGTGTGTGTGTATATATGTGTATATATATATATATATATATATATATATATATATATATCATCATCATCATCATCATCATCGTTTAACGTCCGTTCTCCATGCTAGCATGGGTTGGACGGTTCGACCGGGGATCTGGGAAGCCAGAAGGCTGCACCAGGCTCCAGTCTTATCTGGCAATGCCACCAGGGATATAACAAAAGTTTTCCATTAAGATTTGTGATTAAATTAATGAGTAAGATCAATATATATATATAATACATTAATGTGTTCATGGTGAATTAACATGCATCATGAATAGTGAAATTTAAGCTCTGATATATATGACCTTGTGCATTGTTTAAAGCCATATCTGAAGGTTAGAGTCTTTATAGAATTCTGAAAGAAAGACTGGAAGTTTTTATTTTTTGTTTTTTTCTCTGGACAAAGGTGATATGATTGATGAGTTACAGATTTGTTTAGTTTGTTGTCCTTGCACGGAAAATTTTACAATTGATGAGTGTGACAATTCAATTTACATTTACCATTGTAGCAAATTTTGAAATGTTAATTTTTTGGTATATCCTCCTCCTCCTCCTCCTCCTCATCATCATCATCATCAGTAGCAGCATTATTTAACAATTTCTTTTTCATAGTGCCGCCTCGACTGGCTTCCGTGCAGGTGGCACGTAAAATGCACCAATCCGACCGTGGCCGATGCCAGCCTCGCCTGGCTCCAGTGCAGGTGGCACGTAAAAAGCATCCACTACACTCACGGAGTGGTTGGCGTTAGGAAGGGCATCCAGCTGTAGAAACATTGCCAGATAAGACCGGAGCCTGGTGCAGCCTCCTGGCTTCCCAGATCCCCGGTCGAACTGTCCAACCCATGCTAGCATGGAGAACAGACGTTAAACGATGATGATGATGATGATGATGATGCTAACATGGTTGGATGGTTTGAGAGGAGCTGGTGAGCCAGAGCATTGTGCCAAGCTGTTTTGGCATGGTTTCTATAGCTGGATGCCCCATCTACTTTACAGAGTGTACTGGGTGCTTTTTCTTGTGACACCAGCAGTAAAGAGCTCACCAAGTAACTCACAAGAAAAAGACCCCTCACCCGAGTTAGAGTTGGGTTGTTATACAAGAAAACTAAGTGTCACAAGAAAGAGCTAGAAACAGCAGAGGGAGAAGGTTCAGTAAGTCAACTGGGTTAATTCACACCAACAGTAATTCATTTTTAGCAGTTGTTTTGTGTCCATTTCTCATGCTAGTGTGGGTGTGATGGCTTTTGAAGGTCTCAGCTCCCTATGGAGCGTAGACTATCCGTGACTTTTCTATACTCTTTTACTTGTTTCAGTCATTTGACTGCGGCCATGCTGGAGCACCGCCTTTAATCGAGAACTCGACCTCGGGACTTATTCTTTTGTAAGCCCAGTACTTTTTCTATCGGTCTCTTTTTCTGAACCGCTAAGTAACGGGGACATAAACACACCAGCATCGGTTGTCAAGCAATGCTAGGGGGACAAACACAGACACACAAACACACACACGCATACATATATACGACAGGCTTCTTTCAGTTTCCGTCTTCCAAATCCACTCACAAGGCTTTGGTCGGCCTGAGGCTATAGTAGAAGTTACTTGCCCAAGGTGCCACGTAGTGGGACTGAACCTGGAACCATGTGGTTGGTAAACAAGCTACTTACCACACAGCCACTAATTCTGGACTGTCTTTTCTGTTCTACTTTTTTCCAGGTAGATCCCTGCTTATTCAGCTTTGCTTCAGTATCCTATCTTAAGCAATTTTTGGGGGTTTCCCCCTTTCCAGCTCCCTTATGGGTTCTAGGTTAGGGTACAGTTTTGATGTTTCACCTAGTGGTCATAAGGGGAGTCAGTCTTGCAGCTTCCTTTCTGATTTTGTTGCATTGCATCATTTGTTTCCCCGAAGAAAGATACTCCTCTCTGAGGTGTTCTTTGTTTTGAATTGTTATTGATGCTTCTGTGACTTTGCATTTTTCTAAGTAGGGTGATGGCCCTGCACAAACCCCTTTTTACCTCTGGGAAAAGGTGGTCCATATTAGTCTGGCCTCTATCCATTGACCTGTTCAGCATGGGAGGCCCTACCAGAAACTTATTTTCCATTGGTATGACTCTCAGAATCACAGAGGTACATAAGCTGCCACACTGCAACAAGGATTGGACTTCGTGGTGGATGGGATGACTTAGGTTGGAGCTAGTATTTTTAAGAGCTAAGTGATGGTTTTCTTCCTACTAGTTACTTAATGATGTAGGAATGATATCTGTATTGTCAGTTATGCTAGGTGAGCTAAGCAAGAACTATGAGTTTCAACCTGGAACACAACACAGTTATAGTTAAGTTTGAACTTGTGACAAGTTGTCAGAAATCTAACACTTTAGTCCTGTGGCCATTGTGAAAATAAAAGCAAAAAAAGAAAGACAGTTGTTTATTCCAGGTCAGCCCTGATCAAGAAGACCTAGAGTCAAAATCCTAGCTCTGGTTATCCTAACTTCTTATACACAGTGTATCTATGATTAATGTGTCCATTTTAAGATCATAGGGTTTGTTTTGAAGGAGATTTAGCTTCCTTTTCTAATAGATCAAGCCACCATGTGGAAGCAATCCTCTTTAACTCATGAAATATACAGTGGTAATTAAATTATTTAAGTATTGTATGGTGTGAAAACCTCCATCATCAATTAGGTCTATAAGTAGGAATCGATGTTTGAATCACTAGCTAGCAAAGTATCAATTAATTATACAGTGTCCCTACTGATTGCAACACTGAGCTATTTCAATTCATGATAATTATTTTCAACCAGATGGATCAAACCAGGGAGAGTTAATGAGCTAGGTGTCTTGATGGTGGAAATGAAAAACAGTGCTGATGATATGACATGAGGCAAATTATCTTTTGATTGGTAGCCAGACACCCTATCAACCCAGACTTCTGTAAGTTTTCAACACAATGATAACAGAGAGCAATGAGTAGAGTAGAATACTTAAATCTTGGTTCTGTTGGATGTTTGTTTAATCAGTAGGAAAAACAGTTGTCTTACTATCCAACAACATGTTGGTATTAAGATAAGATTCATTTGTGCATCTAGTTACAACAGTAAGTAATTATTAAATTAGACTCATTATTCTCTGGCTTTCAGTAATTATTAGATTAAGCACTTCTTAACAAGAAAAATCAAATTCATTATTGTTATTTTCTTCTGTATTGACTTACACTGTTTATGATAATATGAAAATATGATTCGGATCTGATAAATTCTATGCAGACTTAAGAGTTGCCATTCTCATTATTGCTCCTGTCATTATTACATCAATGTATTTTTCTATGAGTGTATATAATGAATACAATACTCTACAGCATCTCTCTGTACAGGTTCATGTAGAAGTGTCAGCATTTCAACTGATTGGATAAAGTATTGGACTACCAGCTCATCAGCCTTGAGTTCAAATCCCCTGTTTTATTGTATGCTGAATTCTACATGCTTTAGTTTACCTAGTTTTGCGGAAAAGATACCTATAATAAAACTGGTGTCCTATCCAGTAGAAAATTTATAAATTGCATCCATTTAACATTGTTCCCTTAAAAGCCAGCTTCGTCTTAACTGTTTGACACTCCACCTTTGGTCATGAATGACAATGGGATTGCACCTTGAAATTTCCCCCCCAAGGCACAAGTCCGAGCATGGTTGTTTATATAAGACCCACTGTTGCCCATGCATACCGACTTTCCCTCTCCATGCCACTGACATTATGCAAGGGAAAAGCAAAGGCTGATACAGCTTGGCACTAGTGATGTTACAACTCATTTCTACACCTGAGTGAACTAGAGCAAAGTGAAATAATAATAATAATAATAATAATAATGAAATTATTGTATACAGTGCTCAGGTGCACCACAGCTTGTCAGAAAGTGCATATAAAGTACATGCAGTAATGTAAAAATGTCTGGAAAGCGAACAATGTATGAGTCAGATACATGCTTGCGTGTGTATGGAGGGGAGAAAATCAGGTGTAGTGTTGGCGAATCTCAGAAAGCATGGAAGTTTTGAAGGATGCAGTGCTCCGACAACTAACAACTGATGCCGGCAGTTTGTTCCATGTTTCAGCAACTCACAGCGTGAAAAAAAGTGTCTTCCTCAAGAACACAACATGCAGCTTGGTCTGGGAATCAAACTCACTACTTCATGATTGTGATCCCAATGCTCTAATCCCTGAGCCATGTGCCTCAGTAGTTTTTAGACTGCAATTAGCAGGCCCTATGACAGCAAAAAAATAAATAAAAGCGGAATTTTGTACCCCTACCCAACTTTCATTGTCTTTGCAACTATATAACCCTTTTGATACCAATCCTCCCAAACCCCTCACGGTTCTATGATACAAACCTCCTGCTTTAAAATTATCTAAATTAAAACCTTTTATCAAAATTTCAATGAATTTATGCTCCAACCACGAGCTTAATAATAACAAAGTTATTTTAATAAATTCTTCATTTAAGGCAGTGATCTGGCTTTGCAGTATTTTTTCTGTCTTTACGTTGTGAATTCAAATTCTGGCTGATGTCGACTTTGCCTTCCATCCTTTCAGGGTCAATAAACTAAGTACCAGTAAAGCACTGGGCTTGATGTAGTCAACTTATCCCCTCCTCTGAACTTGCTGGCATTGTGCCAAAATTTGAGACTAATAAATTCTTCATTATTTTCAAAATTAATTGGAAAAAAATGAATAAATTGAATATTGGGGTCTGTGGTTGTTATTATTTGAACTAAAATGTAACTCTGGTTATTTAGAATAAACTAGCAGTATCGCCCGGCGTTGCTCGGGTTTGTAAGGGAAATAACTATAAAGCATTTTTAGAGAGTTATAGCCAAAAAAATAGCAAAAAATGCATTAGAAATGGAAAAAAAATTATGGTAAATTTTTTTTTAAATCGTTGACTCATCGTTGACATTTTTAGAGAGTTACTCCCCTTCATTTAAAAAATATGTGTTAAAATGGAAAAAAAATTATGGTAAATTATTTTTTAAATCGTAGACTCATCGTAGACGCGCGCTAATACCCAGAAGGGCTCGATATGAATTACGACTATAAGATACCCGGTTTTGGTTAAACTGCATCGCAAAATGTGGGAGTAGTTAGGAATCTAAATCGTAGGAGACAGACACTCACACATCAATAGCATAGACAGAACGTGTTTACATTCTTATTTCTCGCATATTGAAAGATTTGTAATATTTAAACTAATTTCAGTTCGACTACTCTAACTTATTTCATTCACAGCTCTTTTTCTCCAAGTAAGCTTTAATTTCTTCGTATTAATACGTGTATTAACACAGTTGCCTCCCCTGTATGTATCGGCTAGGTTATGTTAGTTTCCAGTCGATCAGTCCAATTTTAACTCTTTCACAGCGAAATTAAATTTTATGGTTATTCCTATAATGAATATCTACCAAAAAAAAAATTGGTATTTTCTGCAACTTAATAAACTTAACATTTTTCAAAAAAAAAAAAAAAAAAATAGGCGCAGGAGTGGCTGTGTGGTAAGTAGCTTGCTAACCAACCACATGGTTCCGGGTTCAGTCCCACTGTGTGGCATCTTGGGCAAGTGTCTTCTGCTATAGCCCCGGGCCGACCAATGCTTTGTGAGTGGATTTGGTAGACGGAAACTGAAAGAAGCCTGTCGTATATATATGTATATATATATATGTATGTGTGTGTTTGTGTGTCTGTGTTTGTCCCCCTGGCATTGCTTGACAACCGATGCTGGTGTGTTTACGTCCCCGTCACTTAGCGGTTCGGCAAAACAGACCGATAGAATAAGTACTGGGCTTACAAAGAATAAGTCCTGGGGTCGATTTGCTCGACTAAAGGCGGTACTCCAGCATGGCCGCAGTCAAATGACTGAAACAAGTAAAAGAGAAAAAGAGAAAGAGAAATAAATAAAATGTTTGAAATATGACACTGCTTTCTGCAGTTAAGGATAATAAAATTTTGAGTGGATATATCTGATCTTTGCAGTAAGAGAGTTAACTACTCTGTACATGAATGATGGTGGTGGTGGTGGTGATTCTCTCTCACACACACTCTCATACGCTTAAAATTTTTCAATCTAAACTACAGAAACTGGCTCGTATCAGAGTGTTACAGCAAAAATTTCAACATCTTGTTGCTATTTTGGAAATTTTGCTATATTCTTTCATTCTTTTATTTATTTTAGTCATTTGACTGCGGCCATGCAGGAGCACCACCTTGAGGGGCTTTAGCCGAATAAATCAACCCCAGGACTTATTTTTAAAGCCTAGTATTTATTCTCTCAGTCTCTTTTGCTGAAATATAAGTTACAGGGATGTAAACACACCAACACCGGTTGTCAAGTGGTGATGGTGGTGGTGGGGGACAAACACAGACACAAAGACACATGCACATAGATATATACATATATATATAACAGGCTTCTTTCAGTTTCTGTCTGCCAAATTCACTCATCAGGCTTTGGTCAGCCCGAGGCTATAGTTGAAAACACTTGTCCAAGGTGTTGTGCAGAGGGACTGGCCCTGGAATCATGTGGTTGGGAAGCAAGCTTCTTACTACACAAGCCACGCCTGCACCTATCTTCATTTTGTCTTTATTTCCTTGCACTGTTATACATTTTCCTTTTCTGTGTTTATTGGTAGGAAATAGTTATTTGTTAGTGTTGTATGCTCTTTTTGTACTGCTCTGAGTTGTGAATTATCAACTGTCACCATCTTTGACTTCTTTGACATCATTGGCAGCGTTAACTTGTATCTGAGTAATTAATCTCTTGCGAGTGATTGAGCCTCTTTGTCCTGATGAGTGCAAAGGGTTCCAGTGCATGAGGAGGTTGTGTAGGTCATGGGTGTTATATAAGAGCTGGGGGCATTTATCACAGAGGAGGGTTAGTGGGGGATGAAGAAGCACGAATTGCTCTTTGCATCTTTGACATCTAATTTCTACTTCTTGTTGTCTGTTGTTTTCCATCTGGTCTGTTCCCTCGACGACTTATTGAGTGCACTTCACTACCTCTCCTCCATCTTCAACATTCATTATAGTGACTTCATCACAAACTACGAAGTCTTCAAACAGGCAGATGTCACCCACCTGCTGGGTAGGGAATGGATCCAGAATAGCAAGTCATCATCTGTTTGAGATTCTACTGAACGGAAAAGTTGCTACTGACGATGTAGCAGAGAAATATTGAAGGTTTGAAACAAGAGATCTCTGAAGAAATCTCTTGGTGCCTGTCATATTGAGTTTTGCCAGTGGTCTGCTCTTGCTTCAAATCACAAGGACACACCATTCATTAGTGTATCACCAGTCATTAGTGCTTCTGAGTGCAACGACATGCCATTTATTAGTGTATCTTCAAGAATATATCTAAGGTTGGCCATAAAAGGGATTGAAAGAAGGACCATGCTGTATCAGCATTGAAACTGAACTCAGAATAGAATTTCTCTTACAGCCATTGTGGAAAGGCCTGCCCTTTCTAATTGTACTCATCAGCCAACAGTGAACCTGCAATATGTATGTGTGTGTGTGTGTGTGTGTGTGTAGCCAGAAAAAATTGAATTGGTTGAGATTCCAAATCTAGAAGAGACTATCAGGAGCAAAAAGCTGCTGAAAAATGGAAAGGTAGTAGGTATTGATGGAATCCCACTAGATATTTTGAAGGACAGCGACCTGGCATTGTACACTAAACTTCTTTGATTGCTGTTGGGAAGGAACAAGGCAAGCTAACGTAGAACCTCTGTGATACAACTATTATCGCTCTGTATATGAAGAAGAAAAACCCAACTGCTGCATGGATGGAGAGTAACACTACTCCCTTTTTCTGGGGAAAAACGTTTCACAAAAGTACTTTTGAACAGATGGTGCCCGTCAATGCAAAAGAAAACCTTCTAAAGAATCAGTGGTATTTCAGAACCAACAGGAATTGAAGTGGTTAGGACAAGAGAGTGCACATAAAGCTTCTTGTTTTTATCATAGCATGCAACACAATGAGCAAGAATGGTCTGTGGTAGATGATTCACTGACTTGAAATGAGTAACCCTTAATACATGAAGATCATCATGGCCTATGAACTCACAGAGACCTTCTTATCAGGAAAGGCTGTAAAGCAAAGCTGCATTCTCACACCAACTCTTATCACAATCTTCTTCAGCATGATACTCATAAGGGCCACAGAAAAGAACATTTCCTACTTATGATACTGCCTTGATGACAACCTGCTCAACCTGAAGTGACTACAGTCCCACATAAAGACATTAAAGCAACTCATCCAGGGGCTACTGTTTGCTGACAGTACTGCTCTTATTACTCACATAGAGTTCTGCAGCTTATAACATTCTGATTTGTAGAAATTGCCAAGCTTTTTGGATGAGAATAAAGCTAAAGAAGACAGAAGTTGTCCATATACCACAGAAAGAAACTGACTTGACCAAAATAAAATAATTATTGATGCCTACTATGCTGTTGAGTACTCTTTCTTCCAACAGTCTACACTATATATATATGTGTATATATGTGAAATTATAATCATGTTTGGTGGCACATAAAAAGCACCCATTATATTCTTGGAGTGGTTGGTGTTAGGAAGGGCATCCAGCTATAGAAACCATGCCAAATCAGACTGGGACTTGGTGCAGCTTTCTGGCTTACCAGTTTCAGTCAAACCATCTAACCCATGCCAGTATGGAAAGCAGATGCCAAATGATGATGATGATGATATATATGTATGTGTTGTGTGTCTCTCTCTCCCTCACTGCTCTCTCTCTCTATATATATTTAAAATGACATGACTACATCTCTTCCTCAAAATTTGTGGCCATGTGGCAGCTAAGAAATCACTCTTGATAAGCTTCTTACATATTTGTATTTTCTATTCTCAGGACTTATCACTGTTAAATACTATTCAAGATGTCTGCTGAGTGTGTGAAAGTAATAGTTCGCTGTCGTCCAATGAACGAGAGGGAAAATAATCTCAACTGTAAAACAGTAGTGAAGATTGATGCAACTCGAGCACAATGCATTCTTAACAATCCCGCGGATGAGTCGTCCCCACCTAAAATATTCACTTTTGATGGAGCATATGATAGAGATTCTGTAACTGAACAGATATATAATGAAATTTCATATCCCTTGATTGAAGTAAGTATAATCATTTAAAAACTTTTAATTAGTTATCAGTAATAATAAATGTCCCTTTTGGGACATTGGGAAATCAGTGAATACATATTCCCATAGTATGTCTCAAGAGTGAGTTGAGTTTGGTGAAATCAATTCCTTTCAACTTTATGGTTGTTATTTAGCCCCACTCCATGTACAGATCAAGTGTTCTGCCATAATCCATCCATCTTTCTTTCAGACACAGTGTATCTGTGATCACATTATCCAATGTGGGCTTCTTTCAAGATGTTAGACAAGAGCAGCCATATCAGTTGGTTCGTTTTTGGTTCACCAAGTTCTGTTGGCCTATGTGAGTCCTGACCACACAGAATTATTGCATGCACATAGTTAATTCATAGTTCTAAATATGCTATCCTCTGTCTAATTGGGAATTTCATTTTACATTTTGACATGTAGTGGTTAATAGCATGTGATCCCATATGGAACACTAGTTTTGTTCTCTAAATTCTTGATCATTGTTGATCCCCAACTTGCCATTCTAAGAAAATTATGAAAACCACAACTCTATTTTCTCCACTTCTACCAATATTTTAGATCCAATGTTTATGTAACAAGAACATAATTTATTTGTTACATTAATAGGAAAGGTGTTCCTGCAATATAGTTAATGGAAACATAGGAGTGGCTGTGTGGTAAGTAGCTTGTTTACCAACCACATGGTTCCGGGTTCAGTCCCACTGCGTGGCACCTTGGGCAAGTGTCTTCTACTATAGCCTCGGACCGACCAAAGCCTAGTGGGTGGATTTGGTAGACGGAAACTGAAAGAAGCCCGTCGTATATATGTATATATATATATATGTTTGTGTGTCTGTGTTTGTCCTCCTAGCATTGCTTGACAACCGATGCTGGTGTGTTTATGTCCCCGTCACTTAGCGGTTCGGCAAAAGAAACCGATAGAATAAGTACTGGGCTTACAAAGAATAAGTCCCGGGGTTGAGTCGCTCGATTAAAAGGCGGTGCTCCAGCATGGCCGCAGTCAAATGACTGAAACAAGTAAAAGAGTAAAAAGAGTGTAAAGAGATAAAACAATGTACAAAATGTCTTTTTTAGAAGTTCCGCCATAGTGTGTCTTCTTCTTTGATCATTCCAGACTGAATATGCAGCAGTGAAAATAACTACTAGGACAGTGTACCCCTACTTGACCTGAAACATTCTGAATTTTCGGTGCTCAATTTGGCTGTATTTGTAGGCCTCGTTCATGGAAAGTTCTAATCAGGCCACTGAACTATCATGTGAACAATGGCGTTCATTGAATAAAATCTCAGTTGTGCACATGTTTGAATTGTGATTTCTATGTGGCAAAACATGAGTTTGAATCCAATGCTATACCTATGTCTCCCCAGCATTTGACCACTAATTATTTTTTGTGAGGGTTGATAAAATAATTAGCACTAAAGTGGTGAAATTGATTAAACCTTTTGATACCAACCTGCCCGAGACTGCTCCTATTTTTATGATACACTCATTATAGGCACAGGAGTGGCTGTGTGGTAAGTAGCTTGTTTACCAACCACATGGTTCTGGGTTCAATCCCACTGCGTGGCACCTTGGGCAAGTGTCTTCTACTATAGCCTCGGGCCGACCAAAGCCTTGTGAGTGGATTTGGTAGACAGAAACTGATAGAAGCCCGTTGTATATGTGTATATATGTGTATGCGTGTTTGTGTGTCTGTGTTTGTCCTCCTAGCATTGCTTGACAACCGAAGCTGGTGTGTTTATGTCCCCGTTACTTAGCGGTTCAGCAAAAGAGACCGATAGAATAAGTACTGGGCTTACAAAAGAATAAGTCCCGGGGTCGAGTTGCTCGATTAAAGGTGGTGCTCCAGCATGGCCGCAGTCAAATGACTGAAACAAATAAAAGAGTAAAAGAGTAAATGAGTAAAGAGTATCATGTTTTAAGATAATCTAAATTAAACTCTCAATCAAAATTTCATATTAATTTGTTTCAAACACCATCTTAGTAATGACGAAAATATTTTAAATTCTACCTTATTTTCAAAATTAATTGTAACAAAGGCACTGGATTGTAACAGAAATATGGTAAGCAAAGGAGTAAAACCAATTAGGCTCCTTCTTCCATATTTTAGCTAAGTGCAGAAATAATGACATGCTTATTAGCAGTGTTATAGTTTTTATAAAATGTTTTTAAACAATAACTCTGAGCACCTTTTCAAACTCCACCCATTTAACACCCGTGGACATATTTACAAAGTCAGAAAACAGCACAGCTCCCATGACTTCAGGAAACATTTTTTCACGCTGAGAGTTGCTGAAACATGGAACAAACTGCTGGCATCAGTTGTTAGTTGTCGGAGCACTGCATCCTTCAAAACTTCCATGCTTTCTGAGATTCGCCAACACTACACCTGATTTTCTCCCCTCCATACACACACAGGCATGTATCTGACTCATACATTCTTCGCTTTCCAGACATTTCTACATTACTGCATGTACTTTATATGCACTTTCTGACAAGTTGTGGTGTACCTGAGCACTGTATACAATAATTTCATTATTATTATTATAAATGATTAATTGGTATTTTTGAAAAAAAACTATTGTTTGCTATACCAATACGTATTGATTTCCATAAATATATGAGCAGGTGGGTTTGTTTCGAGCATATCCCCCTTGAATTATGCCCACAAGGAAAGCTCAATTTAGTCTTACAAACTAAAATATTTAAATGCAGAAAATTTTGTTGATATTGCTCGTTTAAATTTCTTATTTGTCTATACAATTTAGATCATGGAGGGACCAGCTTCGAGTTCAAATGTGATTAAAGTGGAAATTTATTTAGAAGTTGGGAATTAATTGTTGTGGAGCGTCAATTAAATTTGCATGACTTGCAACAACGAAATTTAAAGGGAAATAACTCTGATAGAGTAGTAGTTTCCCCTTATGTAGCAAAGGAGATAATAAGGCCTACTTAGAGATTTGTCTCTCTTACTTTCCACTTAATATTTGTATACAATTTGTCTGTCAGTCTATCAGTCTCTCTCCCTCTCTCTTTCTCTATCTCCCCTCCTCTCTCTATATATAGATATATAAAGAGAGAAAAATAAATATATTGCATATAAATATAATGTATATTGTTCATAAATATATATATATATGTTTATAAGTATATGCACATATATGCTTTTATATAAATATATAGATATGTCTATATATGTTCATGTATGTCTATATATGTTCACACATACACACGCGTTTGTGTATGTATATTGCATGTATATTATGCGTATGAATGTATACCTTTTACCTTTCACTTGTTTCAATCATTTGACTGTGGTGATGCTGGGGTTGAAGGGTTTTAATAGGACAAATCAACCTCAGCACTTATTTTAAACCTTGTACTTTTTCTGTCGGTGTCTTTTGCTGAATTGCTAAGTTACAGGGATGTAAACAGACCAGCACCGGTTGTCAAGCAGTGATGGTAGTGGTTGGGAACACAGACACAAAGACACACACACACACACATATATACGATAGGCTTCTTTCAGTTTCCGTCAGCCAAATCCACTCACAAGGCTTTGGTCGACCCAAGGCTGTAGAAGAAGACACTTGCCCATGGTGTCACACAGCTGGTCTGAACCAAGAACTCTGTGATTGGGAAGTAAGCTTCTTACCACACAGCCACATCTGATGTATATATATATATATATATATGTAAATTACCATCATTATCATCATTGTTTAATGTCCATATTCCATTAAATGATGATGATGATATATATATATATATATATTAATGGCCACACATACTCAATATATGTGCTCTGCTTGTTTGCTGGTAGGTTGCAATTGATGCAGTGGGGATGACTCCCTCAAAGCACTGAGTATTAAAACACCTGAGAGTCATAGGAAGGTGAGGCAGCTCGCCCCAAATCCCATTCAGAGGTGATGGATATCGATGTTTCATTGTTCAACTCACCTCTAGTTCGGTTCCAGTACATGATGTTGATAAGCCATAGAAATGGCAAAACATTGATGCCAATTGCTCCTGAATGGGATTTGGGGTAAGTTGTCTTGCCTGCCTATGACTGTCAGGTGTTTTATCACCCAACACTAAGGGAGGAGAGTCATCCCCACTGCACCAAATTGCAGCTTACTGATAAACAAGCAAGGTACATACATTGAGTACATGTAGTCGATAATATTTATAACACTAACACTGCTTCTAATTCATCAAACCAAATCAAATCAGATATCAGAAAGCAGAACCAAAATCGAAGTCGATCAACATCAATGGAAATTGCAGCTGTGATACCAGTACCGGTGACAAGTAAGCGAACCAACCGATCGTGGCCGTTGCCAGCGCCGCCTCGACTGGCCTCCGTGCCGGTGACATGTAAAAAGCACCATCCGATTGTGGCCATTGCCAGCCTCGCCTGGCCCCCGTGCCGGTGGCACGTAAAATGCACCATCCATCCGTGGCCGTTTGCCAGCTCTGTCTGGCACCTGTGCGGGTGGCACGTAAAAAGCACCCACTACACTCACAGAGTGGTTGGCGTTAGGAAGGGCATCCAGCCGTAGAAACACTGCCAGATCAGACTGGGCCTGATGCAGCCTTCTGGCTTCACAGATCCCCAGTTGAACCGTCCAACCCATGCTAGCATGGAAAGCGGATGCTAAACGATGATGATGATGATGATGATGATATACACACAATCTTGCTGTGATCCATATTGCATTCCATTCTTCATACAGCATATACTGTGGTTGACTGTACCACACTGTCAAAATATTTGCATTTGTGCTAGTTTGCAGCATGTATATCATGTGACTGAAGCAGTTAAGGTGCCCACTAAAGGTGGTAGTATTGTGTTTGTCCATGTGCTGACATATCGTGCATTGCTTCATTTTGTATGTGATTTGAAAGCTGCATGATGAATGTGCAACAGTCTAATTTGGGAACTTATGCTTTACGAGTTTGAGCTGGGTTGTAACATTGCAGAAGCAACCAAAATATTTGTTCATCAGATTGTGACTGTGAAAAGTCAGTAGAGGGCCTAAATAAGTACTTCCATTTATGACTAACTAGTTTAGCTTGAGAAATAATAATAATAATAATAATAATAATAATAATAATGAAATTATTGTATACAGTGCTCAGATGCACCACAACTTGTCAGAGTATATGCAGTAATGTACAAATGTCTGGAAAGCGAACAATGCATGAGTCAGATACATGCTTGCATGTATGTGGAAAGCATGGAAGTTTTGAAGGATGCAGTGCTCCGACAACAAACAACTGATGCCGGCAGTTTGTTCCATGCTTCAGCAACTCTCAGCGTGCTGTGCTGTTTTCTGACTTTGTAAATATTTCCACGGGTGTTAGATGGGTGGAGTTTGAAAAGGTGCTCAGAGTTATTGTTTGTACGATGGTTGATAATTTTATGGGTGTCTGCCAAGTCAGCTGCCAGACGTCGGAGTTTCAATGTGTCCATGCCCAGGGAAGTAAGGCGTTCAGGATATGGCAAATGCCTGATGGAGGGTATTATTCTTTTGGTTGCACATCGCTGAACGGCTTCCAGACGATTGATAACCTGGGCAAGATAGGGGTTCCAGACCGGTGATGCAAATTCCAGGTGAGGTCTTACCCTAGCTATATAAAGCCACAGATAGATAGTCGGAGAGCGGCTCACAAAGGATTTGGTGAGTGATGCCAGACACCCTCAGCCTTCTTGAATATGGTTACAGATATCACAAGTTAGGAGAGAAAGATCATTGGCCACAAGTAAACCTTTTCTTGCTTCTTTTCATCAGTGCATGTTTTTGTTTATCTTCAAAAAAGGCAGCACCTTCTCGGATTGTTCTCCTCCATTTTGATTGGACCATTGCATCACTCACCCTGTTTGCATGTACTGTTTTGAAATTCTTTTGAGAGCTACTTATTAAATCTCTGAAATGCATATTTGGTTTACATCGAGGCCTCTTTGCTCCTTTCATCTAATTGTATAACAGTTGTTTGGGCATGCGTTAATCAGATTCCCTTGTCAGATGGCCAGTCCAGCAAAGCGAATGCTAAGGATTTTCAGTTTCAATGCCATCCTCACAGTCAAGTACTCAAAATCTGGTACTTTGTGCACCCATATGATTTTCAGTGTAGAGCACGAACAATGCTGATGAAATCACTCTAGTAATTTCTTATTTACTACCCTTGCCTTACATGAGTAAAGAAGGGATGAAAGCACACAAGTCCTGTACACTGCAATCTTTGTGTTTTTGGTAATATCTCAATTAGGCCAAACTTGCCCTTCAAAGATTCTTGAAATATCTTTCTTTCTTTTATCTTTTCTTTTACTTGTTTCAGTCATTTGACTGTGGCCATGCTGGAGCACCGCCTTTAGTCAATCAAATCGACCCCGGGACTTATTTTTTGTAAGCCCAGTACTTATTCTATCGGTCTCTTTTGCCGAACCGCTAAGTGATGGGGATGTAAACACACCAGCATCGGTTGTCAAGCAATGCTAGGGGGACAAACACAGACACACAACCCCCCCCCACATATATATATACATATATACGACAGGCTTCTTTCAGTTTCTGTCTACCAAATCCACTCACAAGGCATTGGTTGGCCCGGGGCTATAGCAGAAGACACTTGCCCAAGATGCCACACAGTGGGACTGAACCCGGAATCATGTGGTTGGTAAACAAGCTACTTACCACACAGCCACTCCTGCGCCTATGAGATCCTTTTAGAAGATGGCTTGTTATTTCATCATGTAAAGAACAAACACAATTCATCATACTTCCATGATATGTAAATTTATCTACAACATTCAGTTTTGTGTTTTGAAGAAAAATGTAAAGGTGTTATTCTTACAGCTTTAAGACAAGAGCTTTTTTTTTTGTGAGAGAATAAAACATTTTAGCGTCATAACAATCAGCATCTGATTGAATATTTTTTGGCAAATCCCTCCTCCAATTTTCTTTCTTACCTCTTATTGCTCTCTGTATCACTGCTTTAACTCATTTTTAGCTCGTCTTCTATTATTTTGCTTCTAATAGAGCATAAACTATTCTGAAGAAGTGACTTTCTGAGTGCAGACTTATGCTCAAGTAGCAGAGTTATCTCTGTATTATTTTCATCAAACCAATCCTGATTATTAGTATTTTGAAAACCAAGGAATTCAGAAGAGATATTATATAACTTGTGTAGGTTGTGATACCCTTGCCGGTGGCATGTAGGGCCTCACAGAGGAAATGACAAAGACCGAGACCTCTGAGATATGCTGTGACTGTGAAGACCCAACAAATGAAGTGAGTTCATGGCTCGCAGGATGGCCTTCTGTGCTAACCTTGGATCGTAGAGTGACCTGCTGTTCTTGAGGAGACCTATTGAGTCAAGTACGTCAACATCAGCATCAAAATAAAAATCAGATGGAAATTGTAGTTAAGATACCCATGCCGGTGACACGTAAAAGCACCAACCGATCGTGGCTGTTTGCCAGCCTCCTCTGGCCTCTGTGCCAGTGGCACGTAAAAAGCACCCACTACACTCATGGAGTGGTTGGCGTTAGGAAGGGCATCCAGCTGTAGAAACACTGTCAGATCAGACTGGAGCCTGGTGCAGCCTCCTGTCTTCCCAGACCCTGGTTGAACCGTCCAACCCATGCTAGCATGGAAAACAGACGTTAAACAATGATGATGATGATGTTTTGTTGTTCACCTATAAAGATGGATCCTGAATTGATGAAAGATGTATCTACAGAATATTTTTGTAGTTTGTTTGCAAGAATGGCTGTTTTATGCTTAGGACAAGCTCTTGCATTATCAGCTAATGTGCAAACATTCCAACAAGAAATCTTAAGTCCCATTGTTGGCTAGCATTTGCATTACTGATTCTGTTGTTTCAAGCACTGTATGGACATCTGCCAGCTTTGTTAAACTGACCAGATATTTTTTGAGGTAATCAATTTTTGGGTTACCTTTTCTAAACCCTTCCAAATACATTGGTGAGTAGTACTGTCCCCCACAAAAGACTACTCAGACACCTAATGGAGAAACCAAATCTTGAGTTGATGAGGAAGCGACTTTACACCTACCAAAAGGCTGCTTGTGAGCAGGTTGGTGACTAGATACCACCAACCCATCAGGTGTGTACCAGATGCCACCTTTCTGTTGCCACAAGTCTTGTGACGCAAAAAGTTAGAAGGACGTGCAAAATTACAAAAGAACATAAAAGGACAATAAGACATAATGATGAAGACAACACAAGATGTTAACAATGATGTTAGAAAGGCCCGTGCAGAATTTAAGTATTGTGCAACTTGCATTGCAAAATCTCTCTCTATTAATGCTAAGTGCTCTGAAGACAAACCGAAGCTAGATGTTTGGCTCAGCAATTCTAGCAGCCTTATGAATATAAAACATATAAATATATATAAAGAGAGACACACGCACGCACGCACGCACGAACGCACACACACACACACACCACAAAAGAATATAAAATTATATATATATATAAAAAGGAATATAAAATCAAATATATATATATATAGAATTTAAGAATATACAATACACACATACATGTATATACTTACATATATACATATATATTTATATCTATATCTATATACACCTATATATATATATATATATACATACACACACACATATATATTTTATATATATGTTGATGCTAGTATTGAACAGTGAGAATGAGTGCTCAACACCACACTGGTAGGTATATATATGCAGATCAGCTCTGAACCCAATGGTTTCACAAAGGTCTCTCTCTCTCTCTCTCTCTCTCTCTCTCTCTCTATATATATATATATATATATAGGAGCACTCCTTCAGTTACAATAATGAGGGTCCCAGCTGATACGATGAATGGAACAGCTTGCTTGTACAATTAATTTGCAGGTGGCTGAGCACTCCCTGACACATGTACCCTTAACATAGTTATGAAGGAGATTCAGTGTGACACAGTGTGTAACAAGGCTGGCCCTTTGAAATACAGGTACTACTCATTTTTGCCAGCTGAGTGAACTGGGACAATGTGAAATAAAGTGTCTTGCTCAAGGGCACAACATGTTTCCCGGGAATAATTGAACTCACAACCTTATGATTGTAAGCTGAAAGCCCTAACTGTTAAGCCATGCACCTTCACGATATATATATAGTTATATATGGAAGGACAGTGACCTCAAATGAAAATGACATGTCTGACCCATGATTGCATGGAAAGTGGATGAAATATGGATTTGAGCCAAAATTTGAAACCATTATGTTGATGATAATGTAGAAAGATACACATGAAATGATTTATGGTATTTCAATCGTATACTATGTTTTTGTGAGGAAGAGAAGATGAAATAGCTTAAAGTGAGATCATTACAGGTTCTTTTGCCAAGTTATATTACATCATCAAAAAAGGATTTTGGCATCATTTGTGATTGCTAAGAAAATACTGTAAGAACAAGTTGTTATATCCATCTATCCTATCCATTTTCTCCATCCATTAATTATTCCTGGGAGGAGCATGGCGGTAGAGTCCTCAGGCACCCTCCTTAACCCTTTCGTTACTGTATTTATTTTGAGATACTCTGTGTTTCTTTTAATTACTTTAAATATAACAAAGAATTTAGTAAAATAACTAAGTTATCATTCAGTTAGTGTTAGGAACATAAATTGTGACTAAGGTTCGGTGGAAGATTTTAATTCAAAACTTATGAAAAGAAGACATTTGTACTACAGAGCCAGAGCAGCTTTTGGCCGGGTTGGTAACGAAAGGGTTAATAGGGTCCTATGAGAAGTAACTGTCATTAGATTTTCTTGCTGGATTCTCAAGTATGACCAACTAAAACTATGGATATTATCCATCCATTTCATTCTCAGTGTACGCCTAGGAGTCTTTTCAGTTTGCTTAGCTTGAAGAATGCATCTTGCAATTCTTTTCTGCAACACTCTAATCATGCATGCATTATACCAAAGCTGTGACCTCTTGATGCAGTGAAATAGTGGCTTGATTTGGTGAGACACCCTGATCTTTGCGCTATTTACCATGTTGAGTAGCTTTACTCTAAAGATCCTTAAGAAGAACCTCAATTTGACCGCTTGTCTTTGTGGTCATACCCTTTTGGTCATTACTCAACATTTGTGACCATAGATCCCTCTGTCCTTCTTAACTGTTGTTGTTTAAATTTAGGAAAGATGGCTCTGGTTGAATAGACCACTGATCAAAAACTTTGTAACCAAGACCATCCTGTTTTCCTTTTTTTTTTTTTCAGCAACAGTGTAACTAAGATTATGTCATCCAATGTGTCCTTCCAGTTTTGAAGACAATAGGGTGTGATATGTAGGGAACTTGGTTTCTGTTTCTAGCGAATCAACTGACCACATAGAAACTCTCACTGAATCACATTTTATTATATTTCTGATCAACACACCTTATTTTACTTGTTACTGTTCATGTTGTTAGTATAAATAGGTACTAGATATAGGCTTGTTATCCATGATATAGCAGTGACCAATGATAGGGAAGATTTCTCTTCATTATGAAATATCTGAAAGTTTTGGTGTATTGGTATACTCTAGTTGTTTCTTATTTTGCCGTTAAGATGTCACAGATTTGTTTTACTATTGTTGTTGTTATTGTTTATACTACTTCATTTCAGTTTCCTTGCAGTCTTATAATTCTTCTTCTAAATCGCAGGAGGCTTGTAAAATTTTGGTTCTTGGTTTCAGTTTAATAGTATTAAGTGAACAGATGATAAATCTTTCTCTCTGGAAAGGACACCAATGCAACACAGACAACATTTCTGATTGATTCGGTACCTACATCCATATTCTGTCTACACACGCATGCACGTGTGCGCACACACCTGCGTGCATGCGTGCACACACACACATGCCACTAGGTAATTTCAACTTGTGATTTTTGAGCAAGTAGCTTGGTTTAGTTCCCTTTTCATTTGGATATCTTACTAATATATCTCTACCAGAATTTTTCTTCTTTTTGTTTTGCAAGGGAGCAGAAGCAGAATAGATGTTGTGGGAGTATGTTATGGGAGTATCAGCTCATACTCAGCTAGTACATTTAATAGTGTATGTTGCAGCTAACTTTGTTATTATGAATAGGATCTAGGTCTTCAGAGAATACTATTGGCAATGTACTGACTTTCTATACAAAGTGAGATTTATCTCTCATTGGCTTAATGCAGTGACACTAGAGCAAGACAGCGGTCAGAATATTCTTGTCTTATTTATATATGTATTTATTCATAGATATGTTTATTTATTCATAGAGCTAAAATTTCTAATGCTATATTCATTTGATCAGTTCTGTCAATTTGCTTCCACTTAAAAAAAAAAGAAAAAAGAGTAAAATAAAATATAAAGTAGAAAGCAAGCAAACTAAAATCAAAACAAACAAAAACAGTCTTTCAAAATTACACACATCCATCCTTCACCACATCCCCCACTGAAGCTATGTGTTGATTCAATCATGATAAATGAAGGAATTTGATGAAAGATTTAGCAGTCATCAGACATTTCTTGTTAGAAGTAAAAATATATGTATGTGATTTTAAAATATTCTTATTGTAACACACACACACATGCACACACACACACACAACACACACACACACACACACACACACACACACACCACACACACACACCACACACACACACACACACACACACATATATATATATATATATATATATATATGATGTGGTGTGGTGGGTAGTGGTGCAAAAAAGTAGCACGCTGGAGTAGATGCTCTTGCAGAACTGCATTTCATTTGTCTGTGATATAATTTGTCTTTCATCTCTCTGCAAATTATGAGCCATGGCCAAGTGATGCTTATGAAGGATGACAGTCGTGTGAAGTGGTAATGCATTCCAAGTGGAAGGAGCTTGCAGGAGATAGGGAGAGAAGTGGTGAATGATAATCTCAGACTTCTGAATCTCATGAAGGAAATGGCAAAGGGCCATAATAAGTGGTGGATTGTTGTAACGGCATTGCCCCTTCAAACCCATCTATACATAGAAAACAGATGAATGTAGAATGTTGATGCTTCCCTGACTGGTTCTTCTCCAGCTCCTGTTTTGGCCATTTCAAAGTTATGTGTCTTGACCAATGATGATAAAATACAACACCTGTAGCAAGGCATTAATTGCTCACATTCTTGGTTTGCTGGTCATCAATGTATTCCCATTGAATTTAATGACTTATACAGGGAGACATGGCTGTGTGGTTAAGAAATGTGCAACCACATGGTTCTAGATTAAGTCCCACTGCATGCCATCCAGTAAGTGTCTTTTGCTATAAGCCCAAGCTGATAAAATTGTGAGAGTAGATTTGACAGGCAGAAACTGAAAAAAAGCACCATCCGAACGTGGCCGATGCCAGCGCCACCTCGACTGGCTTCTATGCTGGTGGCACATAAAAAGCACCATCCGAACGTGGACGATGCCAGCGCCGCCTTGACTGGCTTCCATACCAGTGGCACGTTAAAAGCACCAACCGATCGTGGCCGATGCCAGACTCCCCTGGCACCTGTGCCGGTGGCACGTAAAAAGCACCCACTACACTCGCAGAGTGGTTGGCGTTAGGAAGGGCATCCAGCTGTAGAAACACTGCCAGATCAGACTGGAGCCTGGTGCAGCCCCTGGCTTCCCAGACCCCAGTCGAACCGTCCAACCCATGCTAGCATGGAAAACAGACGTTAAACAATGATGATGATGTATGTTTGTGTGCTCTTGTTTTCTCATTGCTTGCTAATTTGTAAACAAATATCACCTTCATGTAAGTGGTATTATTTGTTTGTAATTTTCTGGGAGTGGAGGTGCAATGGCCCAGTGGTTAGGGCAGTGGACTCGTGGTCGGAGGATCGTGGTTTTGATTTCCAGACCGGATGTTGTGTGTGTTTATTCAGTGAAAACACCTAAAGCTCCACGAGGCTCTGGCAGAGGGTGGTGGTGACCCCTTTTGTACTCTTTCGCCCCAACTTTCTCTCACTCTTTCTTCCTGTTTCTTGAGAAATGCTGCGATGGACTGGCGTCCAGAAGCCAGGAAACTGGACCCATGAGCCTGGCAAGGCTTGAAAAGGGCACATAAAAAAAAGAAAATTTCTGAGAAAACATCTCTGGACTGGTAGGAAATATTATTTTGCTTGGAAACAGGGAAAAGTTGGTGTGAGAAGAGAGAGAGAGAGAGAGAGAGAGAGAGAGAGAGAGAGAGAGAGAGAGAGAGAGAGAGAGAGAGAGAGAGAGAGAGAGAGCAAGCATCTAGTTATAGAAAATTTCGTCTTAACGAATTTTGTCTGGCCCAAGCAAGCATAAGGAAGTAGATATTAAAAATGATGATGATGATGAAGATGATAATTAATATTTTTACTTCAACTACAGGGAGTTGTGACTGGTGCTCAAATGCATTTTCCTTAATGGCATCATCAAAGGAAGAAGGATAGTATCTATGGCACTTTTTTTAGAATTTCCAAATCTAATTAGGGGAAAGGGAGTGAATCAAGTGGTGGCCTCAAACCAAACCTTTGGTTTTTAGCACTTGGGTTAATTTGGTCAGTGGTACAACACAATGACAGTGACAAGATTTGAACTTGACTATGCAGTTAGTACAGCTATTGTGCATAATCATTAGGTTCTTTCATAGAATTAAAATACAATTTTTCTGATTTGGGAACTTGTCATTATGAACAATGTCTAGCAGGTTGGTAATTGGTAATCTAGTAGTCATGGCCATCATCATCATCATCATCATCATCATCATCATCATCATCATCATCATCATCATCATCATCATTATCATCACCATCATCATCATCATCATCATCATCATCATCATTGTTTAATGTCATCCTTCCATGCTGGCATAGGTTGGACGGTTTGATAGGAGCTGGCCAGGTAGAAGATGACACCAGGCTACTGTGTTTGTTTTGGCATGGTTTTATGGTTATATGCCCTTCCTAACACCAACCACCCCACAGAGTGGACTGAGTGCTTTTATGTGGCGCCAACACAGACAAGGTCAGTTTTGACATAGTTTTTACAGCTGGATGCCCTTCCAAATGCCACCACTTTACAATGTGAACTGGATGCTTTTTACATGACACCAGCACTGGCAGGAAATTTGCTTCACAACTATGTTTTTTGGATTTAATCCAAATTGCAAAGTATCTTGAGCATGTGCCTTCTACCTTTGCTGTGAGTAGACCAAAGTGTTGTGAATGAAATTTGGTATATGGAAACTACATGGAAGTTCCTCAGAAGGACTGTTTCTCTTCTTGAGTAGTAGACTTAATCCACCTCTCAATTTAATACCATTGCCTGTTCCATGTGGGCCTTTAGCAGAGTTCACTCACTTGCAAGCATTTGGGGTAGATATCTGGTTTAAAGATAGTTTCCTCTATTCCTCTGACCAATGTTGGAGACATTGAGAAGAGGCACTGCATTTCTTCTCTGACTAAATGATTAAAAAACAAATATGTAAATTCTTTCTAGTTTTCCACCTTTTTTGTAATTATTCTTCATTTTAAAATGAATTGTACAATGAAGAATAGTTAATTATCTTCTGAACTTTTCACAAAACCATAAATTTGTAGGGAAGAGACAAAATTGTTTGAATTATTTCCAGTACATATCTGGTACTTTAATTGGTCCCAGGAAGATGCAAGTTAGGATTGAAACTTGAGATCTAAAGGGACAAAAGTAAATGCTGCGAGATGATTTATTTAGCTCTTAACTGTTTCTACCTGTACACCATTCTGAAATATTGGTTTAAAATTTTGGCACAAGGCCAGAAGGTTTGGGGAGGAGCAAAGTTGATTAAATCAACCCTAGTGTTCAACTGGTACTTATTTTATTGACCCTGAAAGGGTGAAAGGCAAAGTTGATCATGGTGGAATATCCTAAAATATTAATTATTAATTATATAAACTACACTGTATGATATTAAAAAAAAATCTCTAATTCTAATCAGTTTTCTAATGACATTAGGAATTATAATATGAAAAACACATAACTGTTTTATGACAATATATAAAATACATAAATAAATTACCAGGATTGATTTAAGCCATCTTGAGTGGTCCTTGCAGTTGTCAAAAGGCTTCTCTCACTGGGGTCCCCTTAGGTCAAAGGATAGGCAGATGCAGGAGTTGCCAACGAAGTAGTGCTAGACTCAAAAGCCTCAATAAGGCCCTACTCCATTTGTAACTTGATGGATGGCTGTTGACTCTGTGTTAAATTCATCTGCCTTTTATTGATAGGTATTGCATTTTTCTCGTCACATTGTCTATCCATCCTCTGCACACTTGTGTAAGACTCTAGAGTGGCAGTGCCAGACTGCCACAAGGAAGCACAGTATAAGTACAACATTTCAGTTGTGTATTGATTGAATTAGATAACTAAAACTGAAAATGTTTAAAACATAAAAGCAGAAGAGTAAATTAGAATTTATAAAGGCTGTGAGGTTAAGATATCGAGTTCTATGTGAAGCACCAAATCTACTTGCTTCATTGTGTGCATCATGACAATCCACAAATTTCACTCTTTGCAGTCGAGTGGTTTATGATAGGAGAGTCATCTGGCTGTAAATATACCTATTTCATCAATCTAAGTGAATAAAAAGATTGTAGAAAACAGGAAAGAGAAAACAGCTATCACATAAAATTTGAAGTTTAAGCACAGTAACATGTATGTATGTATGTACATCTGTCCGTCTGTCTGCCCTTTTATATTTTAAATTTAATAGGTTAATTTAATTTATGAACGAAGGCCACTGATTATAATGTAATTTATTATTCAAGTGATTAGAGTCATAATATAAGAATTACTGACGTCTTATGTCAAACATTATCTGATAGCAATTGTTGCCAATGGCTCATCTGATAATCCAAGGATAACAACATTTAAGAATATTAGACATTTGAGATTTGAGACATGCAATGTTAATTAAATGAATATTGATAACAAGAACAACACCGATCAAAAAGGAAAAAGTATAAAAAAATACTCTAAGAAAAAAACTAAAAAAATTTTGTTGTTGATTTTGTTATTATTATTATGCTAACAAATATATAAATTGTATATAAATTGTGCAAAGTTAATTAGATAAATTAATTTGACATTCATTTGGATTCATTTGTCATTATCATGGTTATTGTTAAAGTAGTTTACCTTAATTTTTCCCAAAAAGTATTCTTCTCTTTCTTGTAGTAAATTTTACATAGTCTGAAATAAAACATTTAGACAGTGAGTAGAGGTAGTTGTTGAATTTAAATGTTACAACATTTATTTAATCTGGTGACTTTTGATACATGATTTTAAACAGTTTCTATTCAAATTCTCTTTAGTCATTTTTCTTCTGTTTTTTTTTTTTTGCTTTTGTTTTTCTCTTTTTTTTTCTTGTTCTTTCTTTTTTCTCTTTACCTCTACAAAATAAATTACCTTCATCTCAAAGCAATGTTTGAGTGCAGTGATTGTAAGGTTAGGCTACTGTCTGAAGGTTTGAGTTCAAACCTTCAGGCCTCTTTTGTTCTGTGCATGTGGTTAAAGCACTTAACTTTGCTTGGAGTTAAGGAGAAATCAAGTTTAATGTAGGAGCCTCTATGTAGTCTTCTGGCCCACTAGAAGTAGCAACTCAGTTTCCCTCAAGTCACACGCCTTACAGTCTTTACATAAAAAGGAAGGACACATGAGACAATAATGTTCGAATTGAAGTACATGGGTTCTCTCAAAAGTGATGCAAAAGTAGGCTTAACAGTTTTATTATGTGACCTAGGTCATTCAAATTACACACATTAGCAGAGCAAAATTTCTCTATAAAAAGGTACTACTCAATGTAGATGCCATCTCAAGCAGTGCATTTATGCTGTTGTTGAACTCAAATCTCAAATCCTCTTTGAAAAAAGTTCAGATGTGCAATATTATACCTATTTCTTCACAGCTACTTTCACCTTATCTCTCTCATCAAATCATTGTTCCTGAAGACTATCTCTCATTGCACTGACCAGGTGGAAGTTGGAGGGCATCAAACCTGGGCTGTGTGTGAGAATTACTGACCTATTTTCTGATTGCCTGATTTGTTGCCAATGATGTAGTTTCCAGATTCTTGTTTGGTCTCTTCTTCCTAATGGTTTCTCAATATACTGCTTGCTGTTTACAGCATGGCCACTTTCCAGAAGATCAGGGCGAAGATGCCCTTGTCATCTTCAAAAACAGTTGCCATAACTTTTTGTGCTGGTTACTGGCTTTTGAACTTCTTAGGCTTTGGAGAAGAGTTTTTATGACATTATATGAACTGAGCTTTTGTTTCTGTGTTATAAAGAAAGATTTGCATTTCATCTCCTGTAACCACAGCTTCAATCACTTCTAGCTACTGAGAGTATTCTTTTCCCCTTCTCTCTTTCAAACCAGGTGTCAACTGCTGAGTTACCCACTTTGCACACAATCTCTGATTCTAAGAGTTTTCATTTATCTTCTGCAATGCATTGTGACCACAATCCAGTGCAAGCTCATTGATTGTGACTTGTTTGTCCATGTGAATCAATTCATTCACTCTCTGGTAATTTGTGTCAGTGGTTTGTCTTCAATGCTGGCTTCTACTCCTTTAAACACCGTCCATCTATGCACATTGCTCTTGTCAATGGTGTCATCTCTGTAAACAGTTTGCAACCATCTGTGGATGTCAGGCAGTCTTCATCCTCTCCTTCATCAAGAACTCAATGACAGTGCATAACTTCTGCTTAAAGCCTATTATTTTCCTGCAGTAATGAACAGGAAGAAGAGTTACTCTGGAGGAAGAGTTACTCTACCAACATGTGCAGTTTGAATGATCTATGATCTGCTCCTGTTTGTGCAAAACATTTTGGACAACCATCATATATCCATAAAGATAGGTTTGCTGGATCAAGGCTGACCTAGGGATAGAGAGCAACAACAGGTTTCACTCAACAATATGGTCAAGTGATTAGTGATAAGACTGTGTATTGTAATGTTAAAATATTCCTCTAGCTGTTGGAAAACATCTGAATTTGAACATGTGAATGCACGTGCACACACATGCATGCAAGCATGCACACACACACACGTGCACATGAGTGTGTGCACATACGCACCCCCTCCCTCTGCGCACACTAAAAAACCCCAGTCACACCCATGTTGGTGTGGAAAAAAAAGATTTAAAAAAAAAAGTTATCTTCTGAAATTATCTCTTTTGTCCTCAATATGTTCAACTAGAGATTAGTGACCCATGTTAACTTTCTGTAATCAATATTAACTGTTTCATATATTGGTATTAAATGTTTGACCATAGCTTAATCTAAAAAGATCTGGGAACCCTCACCTTCCATAATCTCTTTTAATACTTGACATCCATTTTCCATGCTTGCATGGGTGAGATGTTGTTTTAGTGTTATTGTTGTTGTTATTGAGGCAATTATTTTTACAGCTGGATGCCATTTCTATTGCTTAATCATTCAGCCATGAAATAGCAACAAAAACCAAGTTTTTTTTTTCTTGTTCAGTCAGGCAAACTGGAGAATGCCAAGTCATCATCGTTGTTTTGTTCCAGGTCAACACTGATCAAGCAGAGCCATGATCAAAGACGTTTCAGTCATGGCCATTCCATCCTTTTCTCATGCATAGTATATCTTGGTATCTTGGAGCACATTAGCCTATGTGTCCTTCTTTCTTTTTTGATAGTTGGCGAGGTTTCGAGGGGATTTGGTTACTATTT
>NC_043001.1:132917922-132935422 GCF_006345805.1 Octopus sinensis | reverse complement strand
GCTTGCTAGCTCTGGTCAAACCGTTCAGCCCATGCCAGCATGGACAACGACCATTAAACGATGACCATGATGATGATGGTGGTGGATTAAAGTGTGGGAGAAAAGGCAGGAAAGAACAGATTCCCAGCTGCAGAAGAACTACACAACCACTCACATTATAGAAGAAAGGGTGGGAATGGCCTGGATGGAGCTAGAAAGAGATAACAAATAGTAGTGGTGAAGATAAGGAGTAGAACTGAGTGGGACCAGGAAGTGTGTTAGTGCATGTGTATTTTTGTGTCCATATGCATGCATTATGAATGACTTTGTTTCTAAGTGTTGTATGTTTGTTTTGTTTGTGTGTGTCTACGTGTATATACTCTTTTACTCTTTTACTTGTTTCAGTCATTTGACTGCGGCCATGCTGGAGCACCGCCTTTAGTCGAGCAAATCGACCCCGGGACTTATTCTTTGTAAGCCCAGTACTTATTCTATCGGTCTCTTTTGCCGAACCGCTAAGTGACGGGGACGTAAACACACCAGCATCGGTTGTCAAGCAATGCTAGGGGTACGAACACACACACATACTCACACATATACACACACACTTATATATATATACATATATACGACAGGCTTCTTTCAGTTTCCATCTACCAAATCCACTCACAAGGCATTGGTCGGCCCGGGGCTATAGTAGAAGACACTTGCCCAAGATGCCACGCAGTGGGACTGAACCCGGAACCATGTGGCTGGTTAGCAAGCTACTTACCACACAGCCAGTCCTGAAATTTTGTACATTCTTTTCATTTTCTTTATCATCAGAAAGGGCAACATCTTTTTTTTGTAATATGTTGGTACAATAATGAGCAAAGTTCTTCTATTTTGAAGCTTCTAGGAGTGAGATTTCCTTAAAATTTTGTCAGACAGATGGTCTTATGTTTAAGGGTATATGGGTCAACACATTTTATTGTGATGATGCATTGTTTAGCCTTAAAGTGAGGAACACACCTACAAGCAAAATTTGAATTTCGGTATAATACACACACTCATCATCATCATTGTCATTGTTTAACATCCGCCTTTCATGCTGGCATGAGCTGGATGGTTTGACAGAAGCCAGTCAAGTAGGAGACTACTCCAAGCTGCTGTGTCTGTTTTGGCATGGCTTTTATGGCTGGATGCCCTTCTTAACACCAACCATCCCGTTATGGCCATTCAGAGAGTGATCATTGGCTTCACACCTATAAGGCGCTTAGCTGTATAAGCGACTGATCAGACTCAAATGGCCTGAGGCACATGACCTCTCTACAACTGGAGGGAGGAAAACATCACGGTCGGTTAGTTTTGTAAACAAAAAATACACCTGGAATGACCCTGCAGGTAGGGTTTCAGGTGAGATGGAATTTTCCCCCTTACATTGACTCCAGCCATGACAATTTGCAAAGTTGGTGGCATAGTTCTATTCAGTAAATGGGGAATTCCAAGCTGGCAACAGGAAACGTCTCATGTGTGTGTGTGTGCGTGTGTGTGCATGTGCGTGTGTGTGCATGTGCGTGTGTGTGCATGTGCGTGTGTGTGCATGTGCGTGTGTGTGCATGTGCGTGTGTGTGCATGTGCGTGTGTGTGCATGTGCGTGTGTGTGCATGTGCGTGTGTGTGCATGTGCGTGTGTGTGCATGTGCGTGTGTGTGCATGTGCGTGTGTGTGCGTGTGCGTGTGTGTGCGTGTGCGTGTGTGTGCGTGTGCGTGTGTGTGCATGTGCGTGTGTGTGCATGTGCGTGTGTGTGCATGTGCGTGTGTGTGCATGTGCGTGTGTGTGCATGTGCGTGTGTGTGCATGTGCGTGTGTGTGCGTGTGCGTGTGTGTGCATGTGCGTGTGTGTGCATGTGCGTGTGTGTGCATGTGCGTGTGTGTGCATGTGCGTGTGTGTTACTTTTAAAAACAGAAAGCTGACAGTGATTTAGAGGTTTTGGCTTGCTCACACCTAAGTTTCTGTCAACCTTTTCCTCTAAAATTCAATAAATATGTACTCTTCTAGAAAGTGTTCAGTAATCCTTCTGTTTGATGTTAAAATAATTTTACATATAATTTATTCAAATATTCAATGTTTTGCACTTAAATGTTCTTTCTGTAGCTTTCTATTTCACAGTGAATTTAAAGTAAAACCTATAGTCATCTAGGCGTATTGAGAACTGCTTCTAAGTATCCACTTAATGTTTGCTAACCATAACCATTGTGAGTTATGTGTCGTGATGATGGGAAACAAACTTTGACCTGTTAAATTCCCTACTGCCCAAAAAGAAAAAAAAAACAAAAAATTTTTCTTAAAATATTTCAAAACATCTTATCTTCATAACTTATTGCAACTGAATTTATCATTAAACTTCTTCGCTGCCATAACTAAATATATAACACATTATTATAACACTTTTTATCTTTCCTGTATCTTGAGAGATTTCTTGTTTGTTTGTTTTGTCTGTGTTCAATATAAACATAGACTGTGTATCTTCCACCTGCTGGCGGCATGAACTATCATCATGTAACTGGTTTCTCTTCATGCATTAAATGGTATGAATAGCATAATTGATTTACCACTTCTAACTGTCATTACACACACTCTCACACACACACTGATAAACAGAGAAGATGGAACAAACAAAATCTAATTTCAATATAGATGTCACTATTAAACTTCATATTCTTGCAATGATCATTTGAAGACTTCATTCTTATTGCTCTAATTCTAATAAATTTTGTTTTAATTTTCCTTTCAAAAATATTTCCCTGTTGTTTTTAAAATTTTTTCTTACTCTTTTTTTTTGGTTTGCACTGTTTTTCTTTTCATAAATATTTGTAATTGTATGTAAATTGTTTCTATACACCTTTTCAATTATATGTTAAAAATTTCAATGAAGCAAATTATTTGCCTATTTAGAAGTTTTGAAAACTGAATATACACTCTTTTACACAAATGACTTATTGCTTTATTCTTTGATAATTATAGCAAGATAGGCAATATAACAAACAAAAATGCAATAATCATTTTGTAATTTAAATATGTTTATTCTGTTTCTAAAGTGATTTTGCTGTGTAAAATATTTCATTACACAATTGCTTATATTTTTCATTCATTTTATTGCATTTTTTTCCAATTTAGACGCTGCTGTTGTTGTTATCTTTGGTATTTTTGTGTCTATTGTTCTGTTACTTTGTTATTACTGAACTGAACGTTATTTCCACTTATGTATCTGCAATGAAGCTCCTTATCAACTGTAGCAAAGTAATTACGTTTGCTCTTTGAGCTGTGCCTGAAGGTAAATTTGAAGAAAACTTATCCATTGTAGTACTAAGTATTATGAAGGAAACACAACTGTCAGCTATGGAGAAAGAGAAAAAGAAATTGATAATTACTTTCGGAAAAACATTTGGAATATAAAATGATTTGACAAGAAGACTTATCAATCTAATTAGGAGCTATGGAATGTGTTTTCATAAAAGGAAAATTGCTTTGAGAAGAGCATCCACCCCTTATTTTTGAGGCTATTTTATTCAAATTAGGATCTATGTATTTGTACATATATTGTATGCAACATAACAAGGAAAGCAACTGGAAATGTTAGATATTTTCTGCTCTTATAACAATTTAACAAGGAGTCAATAAAGGAACATCTGTGTGGTTACTTAATCTGCAAGAAATAGTACCTAAACCTCCTTCAAATGACACCCAGCTGTCTTTTACAAAAGGAACATTTTAGATGATATGGCTCTGGACGTACCTGAATAAAACACAGAATGATCTTTATAGGTTTGCTTAACAAGTACTCACCTAGGCCTAAGCAACAACAAAACCATCCTTACATGTTTTCATTTTTGTTTTCTTTTACTCTTGGTCCTGATTGGTCTTTTTGAATTGTAGCGACTACATTCTACAACATATTATGCTGTCATACATCTTTGGTGTACCCAAAGTTTTCAGGTCTCTTCTGAATGGTTCATCTCTGGCCTTCTTTGAATTGGTCTCTTTATCTCTATAACTTAATTTTTCATCAAGAATATACCATTTATTTTGAACTGCATGCCCATACTGGTATTGTTGTCACCTTTGAATACACTATGCAATACCTATTTCTTTATTACCCACAAGGAGCTAAACACAGAGAGGACAAACAAGGACAGACAAACGGATTAAGTCGATTTTATCGACCCCAGTGCGTAACTGGTACTTAATTTATTGACCCCAAAAGGTTGAAAGGCAAAGTCGACCTCGGCGGAATTTGAACTCAGAACGTAGCAGCAGACGAAATACCGCAAAGCATTTCGCCCGGTGTGCTAACGTTTCTGCCAGCTCACCGCAATACCACTTGCTTACCCACTAATTTGCAGGTGGTTTCCTTTGTAAAATTAACATTACACATATAACAACCCATACTTTTCTTTCTTTCTTTCTTCTCCAATTGCAGCAGGTCACCTGTATTCATTGCCTAAATTTCACTGTTATTACAAACACCTTTCTTATGCACCTTGTTACCAATTAAGGTAGCACTCTTCTTTGCTTTCTCCAACTCCTCAAACCCTAGCATCAATGTTATTACTAGCTTCACAGTCACTTAAGTAGCAATTTATTATTACTTCCCGAGCTATAGTAGTAGTATATGCAAAAACAATGACCAGTCAATCAAGTAAACAAGTAGAATGAAGGGTGTATATGCTGAATGTATGGAAAACTTGTCGTGGATCCGTTTAAATAATGCTGTCACACATAAGCACATGTGCACACACACACACACACACACACACACACACACACCACACACACACACACACACACAGACACACACACACCACACACACACACACACAGAGGTTTGCTCTCAAAGTTATTAACATTTACAGTCACCAATACTTGTAAGAAATTCTGATGCTATGTCATTATTTGTCAAAGTAGTTACATTGCTTTTTGTGTGTGTGTGTGTGTGTGTTTGCATGCAGACATGCAAACATACACTCGTAAAAACCACACAAATATGTGCACATACAAACATGTACATACACACACACACACACACACACACACACACACATATACACATATGTACACAATTATATACATGTAACTCACAAGTGATCCAATACCATTAGTTTCATAAATCTGCTTTTACTTAGCAGGCTTTCAAGCATCTTGTTGTTTTACATCACTCTCTTTCCATGTATCTGTTTATCTCTATGTATTTATCTATCTGTCTATTTTCTGTCTATCTTTCCCTTCCTTTTTTTATTTTCCTTTTTTTCCTTTTTTATTGCTTATTCAGCTGTCTCACCTCTTCCCTCCCACTTTCTCTTTATCTTCATCATCCTCTCTCCTCCGACTTTTCTTAATGCGGTTGTCCAATCTGTTTTCATTTCAATATCATCATCATCATCATCATCATCATCATCATCATTTAGCGTCCGTCTTCCATGCTAGCATGGGTTGGACGGTTCAACTGGGGTCTGTGAAGCCAGAAGGCTGCATCAGGCCCAGTCTGATCTGGCAGTGTTTCTACGGCTGGATGCCCTTCCTAACGCCAACCAATCCACGAGTGTAGTGGGTGCTTTTTACGTGCCACCCGCACAGGTGCCAGACGGAGCTGGCAAACGGCCACGAACGGATGGTGCTTTTGCGTGCCACCGGCACGGGGGCCAGGAGAGGCTGGCAACGGACACGAACAGATGGTGCTTTTACGTGCCACCGGCACGGAGGACAGTCAGGGCAGCGCTGGCAACGGCCACGAATGGATGGTGCTTTTTATTTATATTAGCAACTATATTGTGTTCCTTTAATTATGAACCTGTTTAGCTTGTCATAATATGCACGTGTACATGTACACACACACACACAGTCATGCATACATTTTAAACATATATATTTTATTTACATTATTTACATTTGATGAGTATTTGTCCTCATCTTAACCACTACACCATATGCCCATGGGCATATGGCATAGTGGTTAAGAGCATGGGCTACTAACCTCAAGATTCCGAGTTTTATTCCAAGCAGTTACCTGAATAATAATAATAATAATATAATAATAATAATAATAATAATAGTAATAACAGTAATAATAATAATAATAATAATAATAATAATTAATAATAATAATAATAATAAATAATAATAATATCGAAAAATACCTTAGGAATGAGAACCCAGGTTCGAGATTTCCCCAAGACACCTGATGAAGGCTGGAGGGTAATATCAGCCGCAACATTGTGTTAACAACAAACAAGATGAGGACAAATATCCATCAAATGTAAATAATGTAAATAACGTACATAATTCCTCATCTCTTAAATATAAAACTGTAATATATATATATATTTAATCCATACATAATCAGGCATGTGTGTGTGTATATATATATATATATATATATATATATATATTTTGGCGTTAGGAAGGGCATCCAGCCGTAGAAACACTGCCAGATCTGACTGGGCCTGACGAAGCCTTCCAGCTTCACAGACCCCAGTTGACCCGTCCAACCCATGCTAGCATGGAAAGCGGACGCCAAATGATGATGATGATGATGATGATATATATATATATATATATGTAAGCATAATGTGACCATTTGGTTAAGAAGTTTGCTTCCCAAGCACATGGTTGACAGTTCAGTTACACAGTGTGGTACTTTGGGCAAGTGTCTTCTCCTACAGCCCTTGGCCAACCAAATCCTTGTGAGTGGATTTGACATGTAGAAACTGAAAGAAGCCCAATGGATAAAGAGCCAATTTTTTTATCACTCCCCATTTGAACATTGCATTCAGTATATCTGTTTGCCCATGAAATTAATGAATTTGATCGGTTCTAGCTTAAATATGCTCTCCCACCATTTCTAAATTCCTCAAATTCAGCATTCTATATATTAAAAATTTTTTCACTGAATTGTCATATGTTTCACCAAATTTTTAGTGGTTTATCATCTAAAAACTTTGTCATCAAAGTTGTATTATTGTCTTAAGAAGTAGCATTTTATAAAACATGAACTTGGATAATGTTACATGAGGTTGCATGTTGTTACATGTCTAGTGATTTAATGAAATCAAATTCTAAATAAATTTCACTCAGGAAACATATGTAATAATATTTCAAATACCCATTCATTTTATCCTTATGACTATAAATCACACCAACGTCAAATATACAAGATTTTGCTTTGATACATGCTTGAGTTTGCAGGATAACTGATACCTATTTCTTTATTACCCACAAGGGGCTAAACACAGAGGGGACAAACAAGGACAGACATAGGTATTAAGTCGATTACATCGACCCCAGTGCGTAACTGGTACTTAATTTATCGACCCCGAAAGGATGAAAGGCAAAGTCGACCTCGGCGGAATTTGAACTCACAGCGTAACGCAGACGAAATACCGCTAAGCATTTCGCCCGGCATGCTAACGTTTCTGCCAGCTCGCCGCCAACTGATACCAGTGTACTACCCTTCCAACTCTGTACTGACTTGTGATTTGAATTGTTAAATTGCCTGGAATATTTGAAATGAACTTTCTAGCCAAAACATGAGTGTGCTCTGCTGTTGGTTTGCTTTTGATATGATTTAATTGATTCCCACCTATTTTACTGTGTGTGTGTGTGTGTGTGTGTGTGCATCTCTTTGATTTGGATCATGCAATAGTTAAAAAGCATAACCATCATATAAATGGTGATTTTTTGTTTCCATTCTTCCATGGAAATGTGTTTGACTGTCCGACCTTGCTTGAAAGCAGGTGAGGATTGCCATAGAAAATCTACTTCAGTAAATTGTATGTATGTATGTATGTATGTATGTATGTATGTATGTATGTGATGTGTGTGTGTGTGTGTGTGTGTGTGTGTGTGTGTGTGTGTGTGTGTGTGTGTGCGTGCGTGCGTGCGTGTGTGTGTGTGCATGTGTGTATGTATGTGGAATTATTATATATTGATATGTATATCCATAAAATAAATATTGATTTCAAAATGATGTTGATTTTTATCCCCAATCAGTCATAATCAAGTACACCTATGATAAATGATATTCCATTTCTGACCATTCTTTATTTTCTGTGTCCAGACATAATGTTTTTAGGGTTGCAGTATCCAATGTATCCTTCCTTAAGAATAGTAGGGTGTAATACGAGGGTGATTTAGATGCTATTTCTAGCTCTTTGAGTGACTCATTGAGGCTTGCTCTTTGGGTCACCGCATTGGTGCTGATTTAGTTGACATTCTGCACATCCATATCCATTTTACATTCTCCTTCTCATCCATCATGTATAAAATAATATCTAGTAATATACTTATGTCAACTTAGTCTTTGGTTATCTACCAATGTTGATATACTAAAAATCTGTAATATAGATTTGCATTTTCTGAAAATGGTAAAAAAAGAAAGAAATTATTGTTTCTTGGATCCTTTCCTGAGCAAGTTTTTAGAATCAGAAAGCTGTAAAGACTCACAAAACAAGGCAGCTTACCTACATCAGATGTCTGAAGTGTTGTGCTTTGAAAACATCTTGCTTAGTCAAATGTTTCCTAAAATGTTTTGTACTTAGCTGCATTACAGCAGTTACAGATTACAAGAAGCAGTTACGTGGAAGCAGACGTAAGAAAAGAATTCGTTACATGCATAGGAGAGCTGATTCAAGCAAAGAGCTGATTAGAAAACTATAACAACAAAAAACCCTCCAAAAAACCAGAAGAGCATTTAGTAAAGCCTATTAGATCTGTCCAGTCCATGGTAGCAACCATAAGTTATATTGTTAATTATCTTTCTTGAATCTCTTTACTTAACCTATTTCTCTTGGACAACTTCCTTACAATCACTCTATATAAGCCCCACTTCCATATTTATCTTGCTTTTCTCTGCTTTGAATGATGTATTACATTTGCTCTCATCATATATCCCATCTAAAATATTGATGTTTGAAAACTTCTGAAATATTAATATTTATATAAAGCCATATCTACATCCATTCATATTCAGTCTTGCTGTAAAATACAACTAGTGGTTAAGTCACATGTTCCTTACTGCTGCTTGGAATGAACTAGTTTTGCTTGGATCGAACTGACTAGTTCTATTATTTCTATTTTTTCATGAGCAGGACTCACCTCTCCCTCCCTTTCAAACTACTGAACGTTAGTTACTACTTATTAAAATGTAAATGAAATTGTGCCATAATGGTATAAGATTGACAACCTGGAATTAATTACAAGAATACAAAGAGTACAGAATGGATTATGAAAAAATATGTATTTCTAGTTATAATATGTATGGCACATAAAAAGCACCTACTACACTCACGGAGTGGTTGGCGTTAGGAAGGGCATCCAGCTGAAGAAACATTGCCAGATAAGACTGGAGCCTGGTGCAGCCTTCTGGCTTCCTAGATCCCCAGTTGAACCGTCCAACCATGCTAACATGGAGAACGGACGTTAAACGATGATGATGATGATGATGATGTATTTATTCTTGTGGGGAAATTAGCCTCTGTGATTTATGGTTATATCAGTTTTTTTTTTTGGCAGCTTGCATGAAGATGGAACTGACTAGTTTCACCATCTTTATAGTTCATTAGCATTTGCTTCAAACCTTGGAGCAGTCAAACAGTATATACTATGTCTCAAATGGAAAAAGCAAGGAACATCACAAGTAGGATAATGATTAAAAGGAGAATATCTCTTGTGTGGACAATAGAATGAGAACAGTCTCTCCATGTGGATTTAATACAGGATTTGATTCTAAATTCAAAGAATATCATTGAATACAATAAGCACCTGAAAAAGGCCAGAGGGTACAATGGACAAAATGTGACTATAACAATCAAGATGGGGACGCTAGTATAGATGTATAATAGTGGTGAAGTGGTATAGAAGACAGAAACATTTTTATGGAAAGACTGAGAGAAAGAAAGAGCAATGAACTATACAGGTATCAAGAAGAGAACTAGACATTAAGTTTACATAGGATTTGAATCCTATGTAAACTTGATGTCATGAGGTGTATTGGATAACAAAGAAATGTATCAGTGTGAATGAAAATACCATTGGAGATAAGTGTGCATAAACGTATGAAAGTAGAGAAAGCAGCTAGACTTGTGGTACCTTTAGACCCCTTTGATTCCTATTTTACTTGGGTGGATTCTCATTGCCATTCAATGTTTAAAAAATCTTATATTTTTATAATTAATATTTGTAAGAATTGAATTTTAAAAAATTGATAAAATATTTTGTGTATTGGAGAAGTATAATCAATTTATTGCACATAAATATTTACAGCAAAATCTCATATGGACCCTCAAGGATCATATGGAGCCGAGTTGAGAACCACTGAGCTAGACAGCTGATGATAGTCGCCGAGATACTGGAAGTATCTAATATAGTAGGATATGTGCTATTCACCTACATATTCAATCAGGTACTGCATAAAGGTTTATATTTGATGGCAGTTATTGCAGTATCATCATCAACAGTTATAAGAACAAAGGAGATACTCTAGAAAGAAGCAACTGCATTAACATTAAATTAATGGGTCAGGGTTACAAAAGAAACAGAAAGCATTATAGGACTACTGATTAGGAAGGAAATTAACTTAGATGAGATCCATTTTGTCTAGTGTGCTAACGATTCCATCAGCTTGCCGCCTTAAAGTAGTAAAATATTAATATCAGTTTTGATGGCTAAAAAATTTGAATAAAATGTTTATTTTCATTTAAAGTATTTGAATTTAATGTTCTTTGGTTAAATATTAAAAACCATTTATTCCAGTAAAAGAATGAAAAAGAGGAATTTTTTTAAAATCAAAAATATGGTGCCATTATCACAACCAATTTAATTGGTTTCGAGCCTATGAGTGAAGGTATGTAGCCTGGTGGTTAAGGTATTGGGCTCATGATAATTAGGTAGTATATTCAATTTGTAGACTAAGCCATATGTTGTGTCATTTAGCAAGGTACTTCATTGCTTTAGTTCATTCAGCTGAAAATGAGTACCAGTGGCTCCTAAGTGTTAGCCCTGCAATGTAATAGTTCCATGTTCTGCAGAGAGAGTACATGACTCCCCACAAAATGAAAGGTCTGTACTCCCAGCCAAACATCTTGAAAATCCAGTTAAGGGCTGGCCTCATGAGCCTACAAGCTTCTAAAATCTGTAACACACTGATTAAAAGCATTAAAACTATATTAAGGAGAAAAAAAAAGAAAGAATTTCAAGCATGGCCTAAGAATATTGTGGCCTTTGTAGGTAAGATGGTGTTGGGATGTGATTGGAGAATATAAATGCAAAAATAAATGTGGAAAGTAGAAATGTTGTCACTAGATATCCGAATAAAGAACAAAACTATTTTACCATATATAATAGGAGGTCTCATAACACTGAAGATATATATTTCTCTAATGACAAATTTTAATTATTTCTTTTATAAGTCTTAACAGTTTTACTGCTGCCTATTATGGTGTTTTGTATTTGGCATATTGCAAATGTTGTTTCAAGTACTGACTCTATGATTTAATAGTAATTTCACTCTGCTATCTCAGCAGTCTGGTTGTTGAAATATTTTCATTTGAATGTAGCACTTCAAATACAAATAATGCAGGGATGAGAACATTTTCTGAAGAGAACTGTTTACATTGAAATCAAGACTGTTGCTTACATCTCCATCCATGTCTGTATATATATAGCTATAGATGATGTAAAAAGCAAAAACAACAAAAAAAAATCAGTTATATCTATTTAGCATTAAGCACAAAATAAACAGAATACCAGCATAGCTATTTAGGAAAATATTTTAATTCTTTTGTTTATCATCAGAAAGATGGTGGCGGTAGTTATGATTGTAGAGGCATTGATGAAAACAACAAAGTGTTACTTTTCTTAAGGTACCTAATTATTTTGCTAATATTGTTTAGGAATTTTTTAAAATTTAAGCAAGAATGTAAAAGTTTCTTAATAACAACATCATTGCTTTGTCTCTGAGAGTGATTGGTAACTTCTCAACAAAATTATTCAGATGCTTTTGAAATTGAATGGAAGTAATGAAATTGGAGTTTAAAGGATTTAAATGATTATCTAGCTTGTATACTAGTTCTCATTTGAAATACTTTTCTCACCAGAGAATTCTTTCAAGATACAAGTTCAAATGATTATGGAAAATAAATATTTTACCTCTGCAAAATCAATAGCATAATAAATATTTTTCAAATATTAATTAGCAAAAAGAAAAATGATACATAGTCTCTAAAATGTATTGATTTTTAACTTTGATTTTGAAATGACAGAAGCTGGTATTGAGAAAGTAATAATAGACTGATGTTTTGCTTTTGTTCTTGTACTCATACATTGATGATCTGATAGGCTTCATAATGATATAGCAAAATAAAATTGCACCGATTGAAGTTAATTGTTAATCATTGATTAGCTTGGAGTGGAAACAGAATCGTGTTAGAATTGTGATTAGTAGTTAGGATATGATCAATTCTACAGGCCCTTTTCAATTAACTTTGCCTTTAAACTGAGCTACAAATAGTAGCATTAGTATCTTTTGAGTTCCCACAAAAATAATATTGAATTATAAACTTTTGTTTTTTGTTTCAAATACATGTGTCAGAAAACAACAAAATATTGGATATTAGATACTAAAAATAGTGATTTCAGTGTTTGGAGAAGCTACGTAAAGAAAAAAAATCACTATACCTATTATTTTGTTAGCATTTCTCTTTATCATTTAACATCTATTTAACTCATTTCATCTCAGTTTAACTGACAGATATTGTTACTAAGACACCAGCCACCTGATTTGACAGCTGTGTACTGTGATTAGTGTTAGGTTAACTCATTTACTTATTACAGGGTGGTGCTGATAGATATAGGTTTGCTGTTTTGTCAGTTTTATACTATTACTAGTGTTGGATTAGTAGTGTCTTTTCAACCCAGGTGCAAAAAGATTATCAGATTTTCAACTAATATATCTCACAAAAATCTCAGGTTCATAGATAAAATGAAAAAATAATTAGAGATGCCACAAAATTAGGAATATAACTGAGGAGCTAATTTATTGTAATTGAATTTAAAAAAAAGAAAAAAAATGCAAAGTCTGCTGTAAAAAATATAGAGAATTTTTTAAAAATTAAAAAAAAACCCCTACTTATGTTGAGTAACTGAAGGGGTTTAGTAAATGTAGAATTTAGTGAAACTGAAGAGTTCAAGAATTTTAGAATATTTTCAGTCTGCTTGTATTCTTTTACTTTATTCTTTTATTTGTTTCAGTCATTAGACCGTGGCCATGCTGGGGCACCAACTTGATTAATTTTAGTTGAATGAATCCACCTCAGTACTTATATTTATTTATTTTTAAAACCTGGTACTTATTCTATCAGTCTCTTTTGCTGAACCACTAAGTTACAGGGACATAAACACACCAACACTGGTTGTCAAGTGGTGGTGAGGGACGAACATACACACACACACGATGGGATTCTTTCAGTTTCTGTCTACCAAATCTTCTAGTTTTTTCTGAGTAATTCTAGTATTTTTTAAATCAATTTCATGAGAATCACCTCTACAAATAACAGTATGTTTCTTGAGCTATGTTTCCAGAGTCGATTGGTCTACTAGAAATAGCAGCCAAATTTCCCATAAATCACACCCTATTGTTCAAAGAATAAGGAAGGATACATTGGAGAATGTAGACAACTCTGAATAAAAGATGGGATGCTGATCATACTCCTTCTAGTCTGGTTAGTGTTTACCTGGGACTAAACAGCAACAACAACAGCATGTACTTGATAGGCTCTAAACAGCAGCATCAAATTTTTAATTGGTTAGTTGTTAAAGAGCTATCACCTACAAATATTTACTGCTCGTTAAATAAATAAATATTTCATGAATCTCACATTTCTTGCTTCACAGTTTCCAAGTTCAAACTTATTTTTATCCTATTTTGGGCAATGTTTATAACAATATTCATAATTTAATATGCTTTTGGTGGGAACTCAAAAAAAAAAAAAAAAAAAAAAAAGCAAATGGTTCTATTTCTAGCTTAGTTTAAAGGTAAATTTGTTTTAGCAAGTGCTAATACTATTGCTTTAGATTGATTACCACACTTCCTGTTTCTTTGTTTCATATTTACCATGGTTGTATGTGGAAAGAAGTTTCTCATAACCAAGGCGCAGGAGTGGCTGTGTGGTAAGTAGCTTGCTAACCAACCACATGGTTCCGGGTTCAGTCCCACTGCGTGGCATCTTGGGCAAGTGTCTTCTGCTATAGCCCCGGGTCGACCAATGCCTTGTGAGTGGATTTGGTAGACGAAAACTAAAAGAAGCCCGTCGTATATATGTATAATTATATATATATATATGTATGTGTGTGTGTTTGTGTGTCTGTGTTTGTCCCCCCAGCATTGCTTGACAACCGATGCTGGTGTGTTTATGTCCCCGTTACTTAGTGGTTCGGCAAAAGAGACCGATAGAATAAGTACTGGGCTTACCAAAAGAAAAAGTCCCGGGGTCGAGTTGCTCGATTAAAGGTAGTGCTGCAGCATGGCCGCAGTCAAATGACTGAAACAAGTAAAAGAGTAAAAGAGGTAAAGAGTAAATATGCTGCCTTTATCACAATGATTTTTATATATACAGGTGTGATAGGTGTGGCTGTGCGGTAAGAAGCTTCCTTCCCATCCACATGGTTCTGGGTTAAGTCTCACTGTATGGAACCTTGGGCAAGTGTCTTCTACTATAGCCTTGGGCTGACCAAAGCCTTTTGAGTGGATTTAGTAGAGGAAACTGAAAGAAGCTCATTTTATATATGTGTGTACGTTTGACCAAACCATGGTTTGGTTTGTTTATGTCCCCACAACTGAGCAGTTCAACAAAAAGAGACTGATAGAATAATTGTCAGGCTTCAAAAAAAAAAAAAGTATTGGGATCAATCCACTCAAATGAAAGTTCTTCAAGGCAGTGCCCTAGCATGGCCACAGTATAATGACTGAAACACATAAAAGATAGAAAATTAAGGACACTATTTCTTAGACTGAATTCTTAAATCAACAGTTTAATGTCTCTGGTAGGATATTAAACAAAGAAATATTTCTTGGCTGTAGCATTCTCCCTCTATCTTTTTTGGGGATCAATAAATATTTAGTCATTGAAATAACAATATATATTTAAACTAATTTAATTTTTTTAAAATGTTGTCAAGATCTCACTTCTGTTCAAAACATGAATACTACAGAACACTATAAAACATTCCTGTTTCCCATCTTCTCTTCCCTAAATTTTTACATCTGTATGTACTACCAATGATTTTAAGTTGTTTTTAATTTTTAAAAGATCTTTTCCAAAATTGTACAGAATCTATTTAAGAATAAGTTGATGTTTTTTTGGGGTAGTTTTCAAGTCTAAATTTATCACTCATAGGATCTGTTGGTTGTAGGCTAATCTGAAGTTGCTCTTAAATATAAATAATTTTCTTTATGAATTAATGATAGAATTTTCTTACAAATCCTTAAAGTTTATATCTAGAAAAGTGAACTTACTATGTACAAGATCTAAAAATATGACTCTTCAACCTATCTTATATCTCTAGAGTGGTCCAGAAAATATTATTAAACATATATTTTGAGAAATCATTTAATAATGTATGCAAAATTGTGTGTGTGTATGTGTGTGTGCACATGCACATGTATACACATATACATATATGTATACATATACATATACATATATATACATATAAGAATATATACATATACACACATATGTATGTATGTATATATATATATATATATATATATGCAAACATATATAAATATATTCCTGCATATATGTGTGTGTATATATATATAAATATATATACATATATGTGCACAAACACACACACACTCATACACACACACATACACACACATATATTTTCTTTTATTCTTTTATTTGTTTCAGTCATTTGTATGTGGCCATGCTGGAGCACTGGAGCATTGCCTTTTTAGTTGAAGAAATCAAGTCTAGGACTTATTCTTTGAAAGCCTGTTACTTATTTAATTGGTCTCTTTTGCCAAACTGCTAAGTTATGGGGATGTAAGCACACCAGCATCAGTTGTCAAGCGATGGTGGGAGGGGAACAAACACAGACACAAGACACATACATACACACACACACACACACACACACATACATATACGACAGGCTTCTTTTTAGTTTCCATCTACCAAATCAACTCACAAGGTTTTGGGCAACTCAAGGCTATAGTAGAAGACATTTGCCCAAGGTGCCATGTAGGTGGGATTGAACCCGGAACCATGTAGTTGGAAAGCAAGCTTCTTACCACACAGTCATGAAATTTATGTATATATATATGCATACATACATATATATATATGTATACATACATATATGTATCCATAGACATATATGCAGGGTGTGGTGAATAAACTGTCATCTAAATTACGCAAAAATGAAAATAACACTGACATCTCATTTTAACAGATATATTTATTAAAATTACACACAAATATCTTGAAATACTAAAGAGTAAATTTATTCAATAAAATCGCCATTGGCTTCAACCATGGCCTCCAGATGACTTTGGAACCTCCTGCAACTCTTCTGAATGCTCTCCTTGTTTAAGTTGGTGAATGCTGTCGTAATCCTTCCATTCAGTTCATCTTTGGTGTTACAAGGAGTTTAGTTGGTCTCTCACTCAACTGCACCTCACACATGATAATCAAGGGGGTTGCAGTCTGGGGAGTTAGGTGGCCAGATGTTAGGGGTTACGTGGTCACAGAAATTGTTTGACAGCCATGACTGGGTTCTCCTGCTTGTGTGGCATAATGCAGAGTCCTGTTGTGAGACATAGGGTCTTCCAGCAGCCACCCTATTGACCCAGGGCAGCACTACCTCCTCCAGGTACTTCATGAATGGAAGCATAATGTTGCCATGACTAGTGATCACTCAAAAACACCATGATGTTGACTGAATGTTTGATTTTTATCACTCCTGGTACATGTCATCAGTTTGCACTGTCCTCAGATTGACACCCAAACACTCTCAAATGATTGTACTGGAGCTTCTGGCACAAATACCAAGCAGTACAGCTTGTCATTTCCAAATTTGTGGTAGAGGGAATTTTGTTATGGTGCTGTTTTTCTCACAGATGGTGTCCAACTAACCCTACTATACTGAGTAGTTGACAAAATCAAAAGCAGACAATACCCATATGTGAAATTAAAAATATAAAATGGTGAAAATTTACCCATCACACCCTGTATATATATTTATGTTTCCTTATATATACATATATATACATATATATATGTATGCATATATATATATATGTATATATATATATATTTACATATATATATATATTTACATATATATATATATGTATATATAAATCCTTAAATCCTTAAAAATGTTTTAGCCCGAAGGCCGCGGCCATGCTGGGGCGTATACATATATATATATATATTCTTTATTCTTTTATTCTTTTACTTGTTTCAGTCATTTGACT
>NC_043001.1:132870422-132912922 GCF_006345805.1 Octopus sinensis | reverse complement strand
CCTCCATGAATCCCAAATGTTATTTTGGTACTCATGAGAGCAACTGTCTTTGAAGACTAATATTGTTGTTCATTGCTCAAAATAAGGAGTAGATAGACAGCCGACAACTGATGAAGGGTTGTTTTCCATTTATTTCTATCGTTGTTTGCATATTGAACTCATTTGTTTTCATATTTAATGTGGCATACAGTTGGTGACGTCCTGTACACATATATGCATGTGTATATATATGTCTGTATATATGTCTATATATATATATATATATCATCATCATCATCATCATCGTTTAACGTCCGTTCTCCATGCTAGCATGGGTTGGACGGTTCGACCAAGGATCTGGGAAGCCAGAAGGCTGCACCAGGCTCCAGTCTTATCTGGCAATGTTTCTACAGCTGGATGCCCTTCCTAACGCCAACCACTCCGTGATTGGCGTTAGGAAGGGCATCCAGCTGTAGAAACATTGCCAGATATATATATATATATATATATATATATATAATATATATATATATATGCATGCATATATATATTATTTATATTACTATTTGATTGATATGATGACATATATATATTATCATCGTTTAACATCCGCTTTCCATGCTAGCGTAGGTTGGACAGTTTGACTGAGGACTGGCAAGCCAGAAGGCTGCACCAGGCTCCAATCTTGATCTGGCAGAGTTTCTACAGCTGGATGCCCTTCCTAATGCCAACCACTCTGAGAGTGTAGTGAGTGCGTTTACATACCACTGGCATGGGGTCAGTCAGGCAGTACTGGCAACAACCTCGCTCGAATCTTTTTACACATGCCATTGGCACAGGTGCCAGTAAGGCGATGCTGGTAACGATCACGCTCGAATGGTGCCTTTTACATGCCACCGGCATGGAAGCCAGTTAGCTGCTCTGGCAACGATCATGCTCGGATGGTGCTCTTAGCATCCTAATAGCACGGGGCACAAGTGCCAGTGACCAATAGAATAAGTGCCAAGCTTAAGCAAAAATAAGTAAAAGGTATTGTGATCGATTCATTCAACTGAAATTTATGGAGGTCTTGCCCCAGCATGGCTACAGTCTAAAGGAAGTAAAATACAAAAGATAACACAGTGGTGTTGTTTAAAATGCATTTGATCATAGGTCTTCTGAATAAGATCGGATCTAGGCTATCTCACACCACCTCATCACAATCACCATTTCTACCACCATCAGTACTACTACTACTAACAGCAATAACAGTAACTACATCAAAGTATACTTAGCAATGCATTTAGATGTAACTATCAACGATTTTTCCGCTTTACCACAAACTATGCATATATCTTATTTTGTTTTCATATTCATTTTGTTTAGGGTGTCACTGAAGGTTATAACGGGACTATTTTTGCCTATGGCCAGACAGGCTGTGGGAAGTCTTTTACTATGCAAGGAGTCAAGGATCCAACAGCACAAAGAGGAATTATTCCCAGGTAAGGAAATTTTCTTAATTTCAAAAAAAAAACAAAAAAAAAACTCAAATGTTTAAATACTGTTGCTGTAGCTGCTGCTACTACTACTGCTACTGCTACTACCATGATGATCATCATCACCTTTGCTATTGCTACCACTAAGTATATATAGCATATGTGTTAAACTGGATGCACTTAGAGCTAGGTAATTTCAGTGGCATGCAATTCTTTTTGACAGGATACAAAGTTGTTGATCCCCCAGGTGACTGTTCAGTACCTAATCAATTCATAGATGAGGACAGCTGTATAAAGAAGTGCCAACTTCTAATTGTGAAGGGTACCTGTGGAAGGGGTAGACCCAAGAAGATGTAGGATGAAGTGTTAAGAAAGGATCTTGGGATGCTGGGCTTCACTGAGGAAATGACAAGGGACTGAGAGATGTGGTGATTTGCTGTACTTGACAAGACATGTCAAGCTAAGTAAAATTGCTTGTCTTCTTCACATACAGGTTTGTCCTTTCTGGTGCTGGTGTCACTTAAGAAGTACCTGTTCTGGTGCTGCGTTAATGCACCTATGCTGGTGTTGTGTAAACGCACCCATGCCAGTGGCACATAAAAAGCACCTGGCCCACTTTGCTAAGTGGTTGGCATTAGGAAGGGCATTCAGCCATAGAAACCATGCCACAACAGACAGTTGGACTTTGGACAGCTCCCTGCAAGTCAGCTCCATGTCAGACCATCCAACCCATGCCAGTATGGAGAGCAGATGTTAAACAATGATGATGATGATCTAGCCACCACTTATTTTCTGAATAGAGCAGTTTGAGATAGTTCTTGCTATATTAATACTTTCTTTACTTAGCTTTTATAACAGCATGTAAATATCTTTACACACTTGTCTAACTACTAAACTGGCTAGTTTACTGTATAATTGCCAACTGAGTTTAAGTTTTCACCTAAATGTTATTTTGGATGAGATGAGTTCTGGTCTTGTATGGTTGACTTGTCTTAGATACAGCTAGATGAAGGCAGCAATTTTAGTGATGCTTCAATGTCCAGTGTTTTATGAGCTGATATTTTTATCGCCATCATATGTGTCTGACAGTGATGTTTGTTTTCACATAATTAAAGATTTCTTTCATTCGATTTCTCTTTAGTCAACAGAGAGAGAGAGAGAGAGAGAGAGAGAGAGAGAGAGAGAGAGAGAGAGAGAGAGAGAGAGAGAGAGAGAGAGAGAAAGAGAGAGGGAGAGAGTAATCTACTTTTACATTTTGTTGTGACTTTTCTCCTACTCTTTGCAATATTTCCCCTCCATATCTGGAGTTATAGGTGGCTGAGAGAATAGCAAAATAAGCTTATCAGCTGAATGGAATGGGCAGTCTGCTTGTATACTGTCACTGTCATTGTGATGTGCCTACCACTATAACTCATAATTCTCATTGGCTTAGTTTTACCTGGCTGCAATAAATATCTTCAGGTTACTATAAAAAACATACCAATATGTGTTTCAATGATTTGCACTGCTGATTCAAAACCTCCTCTGAGTATAAACTGATGAAGAATGATTTTTTTTTTACCAAGATGTCCTAGATACACTGAAGAAGATAAAGTTTTAAGAAGGCACTCTTAATCATCATCATCATCATCATCATCGTTTAACGTCCGTTCTCCATGCTAGCATGGGTTGGACGGTTCGACCGGGGATCTGGGAAGCCAGAAGGCTGCACCAGGCTCTGGTCTTATCTGGCAAAGTTTCTACAGCTGGATGCCCTTCCTAACGCCAACCACTCCGTGAGTGTAGTGAGTGCTTTTTACGTGCCACCTGCACTGGTGCCAGGCAAGGTTGGCATCGGCCACGGTCGGATTGGTGCATTTTATGGAAGCCAGTTGAGGCGGCACTGGCTTCGGCTATGATTCGGATGGTGCTTTTTACGTGCCACCGATACGGAAGCCAGTCGAGGCGGCGCTGGCATCGGCCACAATTCGGATGGTGCATTTTATGGAAGCCAGTTGAGGCGGCACTGGCTTCGGCTACGATTCAGATGGTGCTTTTTACGTGCCACCGACACGGAAGCCAGTCGAGGCGGCACTGGCATCGGCCACAATTCAGATAGTGCTTTTTACTTAATATATTATGGAATACTGGATTCCCTTTTTGTTTTGCATTTTCTTCCCTAGTTTATGCTTTCATTTTGTCAAGGTATATTTAAATCTAACTGACAATCAAAAAGACAAGAAAGAAGTTTATCATACTTTATATTTGATCTTGTAAACATCTGCTGCCTAATTATTAATTGTCTTTCGTTGTGCTTGATATCATACTAGCAATGCTATGGAAGACACTGCAGCACTTGCAATATCCATTTTGCATTCCTTTTATGTACATTTAGCTGACACACTTCATTGCTGTATGTAAAGGTATTTTGCATAATTGATGAATTATTTGTGGAGCTGGATTGCTGAGCTAAAATTCTTTCATGGTTAACTAATATTCTATAAGAGGATATGTAAAAAGATTAGAAGTGTATTTTATTAGTATATTGATTTTTTTTTTAAATTTAAAAACAAGATGCTGGCATTGTAGTTGATCATCTGAACTAGATACTTATTTAGTAGCATTGGGATTTGTTTACAAGTCTGACTACTGCTAAGACTGATTTTCTTCTTTATTTTGCTGCAGCTGGCAAAATGCATATTATTTCCATTATAACAAAAATAAGGATCAGAAATCTAGATTTTACATAACATATTTAGTTTATGAATTTCTTGCAGCTGTTTGTTTTGTAAATTCTATTGAATAAAGTTGCTTCTTTATGCAGTTGCAACTGTAAGGCACATTAAAGATAAAGCTAGTTCATTGTTGGATGGAAGAAAAAAGCAAATAACATAGGTGCTGGCATGGTTGTGTTGTAATAAGTTGCTTCCGAACCACATAGTCTGGGTTCAGTTCCATTGCATGGCACCTTGGGCAAGTGTCTTCTGCTACAGTTTTGGCCTGACCAAAGCCTTGCAAGTGGATTTGGTAGATGGAAAATGAAAGAAACTTGTATATATATATATATATATTATATATATATATATATATATATATATATATATATATATATATATATACATGTATGTATGTATGTATGTATGTATGTATGTATGTATGTATATATGTATGTATGTATGTATGTATGTATGAATGTATGTATGTATGTATGTATGTATGTATGTATGTATGTATATGTTTCTGTGTTTGTCTGTGTTTATCTCCTCCCCATCATTGCTTGACAACCGTGTTTAAGTCCCCATAAGTTAGTGGTTTGGCAAAAGAAACCGATAGAATTAGTACTAGGCTTATAGAGAACAAGTCCTGGAGTTGATTTGTTCAACTAAAACCCCTTAAAGGGGTGCCCCAGCATGACCACAGTCTAATGACTGAAACAAGAAAAAGATAAAAGGTAGAAGACTAAGTTGAATGCCAGAATTTGAGTTTAATTGTGGCATGCATTAGCATAAATGACACTATTGCTAGTCTCCTTGAATTTCTCAATTTTTTTGTTCAACAGTCCTAACTATGTCCATCCAAAAATAACTATCCATATCAAAGTTGTCTTTGAATTTAACATTCTATCTGTAAAAGTTTATATATCATCATACTTATTTATGAGAGTCTTTAACGAATGTGTAAAGGGAATTAATATGACTTACTGCTTTTTTTTTGTGTGTGTGTTTTCTTGGAATGATTTAAAACAAAATTGTATATTTAGCTGTTTAGCCATGTGAATAGCTTGATACTGTAATATATTTTATAATTGGAAGAAACTAAAAAGTAAAATGAAAACATAAAAAACTTCTTTTAAATCTATTTCTAAAATAGATAACTCTTGTTTAAAATTGATAAATGATAAGCAGCTTGTAAAAATTTGAAAAGTTTATTTAGTAAGTTAAATGAATTAGGAAAAAATACTTTGTTCAATTTAATTTTCTCTAGCAAAATCAATTTTGCTTGGTGTAAATCTACCTTTTGCTGAAAAATTGTTCGTGTATCTATGAATATTATTAATTTATTATGGATTGACATTTACACTTTGCAATTTTTTCTTTTTTTTTTTATGTGGGGTGGATATTAATTAAAAATAAAAGAAAAAAATAATGAATTTATTTTCAGAATATCAATTTATCTTGATATTTTTGATACATTTTTAACAGTTAAAATAGGTATTTTTTGGAAAGATTAAAATTTCATGATAAATGAATTAAAACTGAAAATGTTTATAGATTAATATATTTAATTTTTATTTTAATTTAATTTAATTTTATTCTATACCTTTCCATTTTATCACCTGAAAACTACAGTTTAAAGATAAATTCTCCAAATATTTTCTGTTTCTATGACATTTTTGTCAATTTTCATGTAGTTTTTCTTTTGTTGTTTTAATTTTCAAGGCATAAATACCTTGGAATGGGTTGAATATTTTCCATATTTCTGAGATCCTGAACTTCGCTATTAAGCCAGTGATCAAACAAATATAATGGTAGTTATGTTTCATTTCCAGAGTTGAAATAACTGTATAGATAAGGCCCTAGATTACCAGATTTTATCTTTTTTCATTTACTCGTTTCAGTCATTGAACTGCAGCCATGCTGGGGCACCACCTTCAAGGGTTTAGTCAAACAAATCAACCCCATTTGCTAAGCAGTAGTGGGGACAAACATAATACAAATGCAAAGACACACACATCCTATTTCTTTATTACCCACAAGGGGCAAAACATAGAGGGGACAAACAAGGACAGACATAGGTATTAAGTCGATTACATCGACCCCAGTGCGTAACTGGTACTTAATTTATCGACCTCGAAAGGATGAAAGGCAAAGTCGACCTCGGCGGAATTTGAACTCACAACGTAACGGCAGATGAAATACCGGTAAGCATTTTGCCCGGCGTGCTAACGTCTCTGCCAGCTCACCGCCTAAAGACACACACATCCACACACATGCTTGCATGCACACATGCATGCGCACACATGCTTGCATGCACACATGCATGTACGCACACATGCATGCATGCACACATGCATGCATGCACACACACATCTTTTTCTTCATCATATATATATATATGACAGGCTTCATTTAGTTTCTGTCTACCAGATGTACTCACAAGGCTTTGGATGACCTTGGGCTATAATAGAAGGTGCCACACAGTGAGTTGTTTTTTTAATTTGCAGGTCTATAAGTTTAGTTAGATTGACTTGAATGATGTTTGGCTTGAACATCTGCCAGGCAAGGACTGTAAGCAAAATATGGGCTTGTATAACAGCTGCGCTGTTATACATGTAGCAGTAAAGGCCACTCAAGGGCTTTCTATCCAGGAGAGCAGGAAAATCTGTGAAAAAAAGAAAGGGAACAACAATGATATCCAAGGTCTCAGAAGCTACTGTTTTCAGAGCAACACCAGTTGTAGTTCTGAGATTAGCAAAAAAAATCACCCTGTTCGCAGTAACAAAAAACTGATGACTAGGGTACCCCAATTTCCCTGAACAAAAAAAAGTACCATCCCAGATATCATCCTGTTCTCAGTAACAAAGGAATGATGACTTGGGCACCCCCATCTCCCTGAACAAAAAGTACCATCTCATAATTGCAAGATGACAGGAAAGCATGAGAAAAGAAAATGGGCAGGGAACTGTTGGGAGACAATTATAAATCATAATCAACATCGTCATCATCATAAGAAAAAAGAAACATCTAAACAAAATCTGAGCAGAATGTGTGATGAGGAGCCCTTCTTCTCTAGGAAAAGTATGAATTTGACATTATATCTAATAGCAAATGACTAACTGATAGATGATTTAAAGAAATTGCAAAATGCAATGAGGGAAAAATAAAGTGCAGATTTGTGTGAGAAGGGATCTGGTTATATGGCTCATGCAAAAAATAGGCTGCTAGTGAAAACCACATTACAGACCCATGAACTGTTAAGCATTAAACTCAGGTTATGGAGCTTTTTTTCATTCAGTCTGACAGCAACTTTTCTTGGAAGTGAACATTATAAGAACCTAGAAGTGCAAGATTGTTTGGGTAATAGACTCTTTCAATCAAACCCCTGGTAGTAATTCCCCTGTTTATTTGTCTTGTTTAGTATTTTATTTTTATTTCTTAATATTGCCAAGGAATATAAACACTGGCATAGCTTTGTTCAGGCAATGAGTGGGTGTATAATATAAATATCTTCATACATTCATGTCATCCTTACATTTGCATGCAAACATGCAAACATGCACACATGTGCACATGCACATACACATGCACACACGTGCACATGATGGGCTTCCTGCATGTTCCATTTGTCAAATTTCCTCACATGGTATTGGCCATCATAGAGCAATAGGATAAAACCCCAAGGTACTATGCAATGAGACTGAATCCCAAATCACTTAGGTGTAAGCAAATTTCAACCACACATGCACCACTAGTGTGCATGTACGTGTATATATATATGTGTGTGTGTATGTATATATATATATATATATATATATATGTAAAAGTAAAAAAAATATACAAACTGGGACAAGAACGTGAAACATTAGAAGACGACACAAAAAACACGGACGGGACATTCGAAGCCTTCAATCTTCAGTCAAGAACCGGATCATCTTCGCAATTTCGGCTGATTAATCTTGAGATTGCTCCGACCTGGGCAGCCCCAAAGGAAAATATATATCATCATCATCATCATCATCGTTTAACGTCCGCTTTCCATGCTAGCATGGGTTGGACGGTTCAACTGGGGTCTGGGAAGCCCGAAGGCTGCACCAGGCCAGTCAGATCTGGCAGTGTTTCTACAGCTGGATGCCCTTCCTAACGCCAACCACTCCAAGAGTGTATATATATATATACATACACACACACACATATATACATATACATATATATAAAGATATATATATATAAATTTAATTCTTAAAGCCCATTTTTAATATATCTGTATATATTAAACAGTGTCTCTTGCTCCACTCTCAGCTTTATATAAATTTGTATATACACCACCATAAAATTTCTTTTAAAATCCTTTGTAACAAGTTGTAGAAAGTGTAGATGGTAGTAGACGACAGAAACAGGAGAGAGTTCAGCAAATTTGTCTCACTCAATGTTTCTGTTGCTGTAGTTATTTAACACCAGGTTAGCACATATCAATGACCAATGACACTCCAGTCATGGCCATTTCATTTTTTTTGTATATCTAAGACAACATTGTCCAATATGTCCTTCGTTTTTCGGGCCTTGTGCCTAGAGTAGATAAGAACATGTCCTTGGTTTTTTAGCTGCTAGGGTGTGATTTGTAATGGATTTTGGTACAATTACTAGTGGTTCAGATAGCTACACAGAGGTTCCTTGCTTGATTGTAAGACTTGATGTGTGTAGTGTTGCTATTTAATTATTATGATGCATTATTATTATGAGCCTATTTAATTATTCTGTGCGGGTGGCACGTAAAAAGCACCCACTACACTCACGGAGTGGTTGGCGTTAGGAAGAGCATCCAGCCGTAGAAACACTGCCAGATCAGACTGGGCCTGATGCAGCCTTCTGGCTTCACAGACCCCAGTTGAACCGTCCAACCCATGCTAGCATTGAAAGCGGATGCTAAATGATGATGATGATGATGATGATGATGATGATGATATTACTCTAGTTTTCTCTTTTCTGGGGTCACTAAAATATGTACCTGTAATACCATGAGAGAAGGTTCAATTCTTTATAAACCATATCAACATATATGAAACTTATTTTTTTTTTATCAAATTTAGATATCCTTATTATTATTAATACTATGCTTATATGTTAAAAATTATTGATTAGCTGATAATAATTACCACATATATGTGCGGCAGTAGACACTTCAGCTACATCAGCTTCTTTTGTATCTTTGAATTTTATTACTATTGGCTAAATAATGCAAACAATCTCCCACTTCTCCCCAACCAGCCAATAATGAAGAGCTTATATTATACATATCAATGATACATATAATTCTTGACATACCCTCCAACCTATGTATTGAGAAGCATGAAAAGCCACATTAAATTTCCTTATACATTTGTTTGAATCTCTTACTTATTTAGCTGCCAAAGATTTAAAAAAAGAAATTGTGTTTACTTTTTTAAAATGATAATAATAATAAAGAAACAAAAATCGGATTTAAGTCAGACTTGTGGTCTTGTGGCATCTGAAATGAGACTGAAAACTGCTGAAGGTCTCCTGTCTCTGTTTCTTTTTTCTTGTTTTCTTTTATATATTTACCATATTTACTTTAAGTTGAGTGCTGGGTAAATCTTCTTAAAACTTATCTTAGAATGTGCCAACATACAGCATCTACTGTCAATATTTGAAGTGAATTTCTCTGAAAATATCGACCCACTGAAATACGAAGGAAGAATTTTGAAATTAAATCTTTCTTCCTATGTGCCTGGAATTTCTATCATTTATTTACTTTTGTCTATGTTTAGATGGAATTCTAGAGTATATAGCCAAAGACAAATCTTATTCAAGACTTATCTATTTGCTTTTGTGTGTACGTGTGTGAATGTCTGTGTATATTTGTGTGTGTGTGTGAGAGAGAGTGCGTGTGATGAGTGTGCATATATATCTGTGAGTATGTGTGTGTGTGTATATGTGTGATGAGTGTGCATATATATCTGTGTGTATATGTGTGTGTGTATATGTGTGATGAGTGTGCATATATATCTGTGTGTATATGTGTGTGTGTATATGTGTGATGAGTGTGCATATATATCTGTGTGTATATGTGTGTGTGTATATGTGTGATGAGTGTGCATATATATCTGTGTGTATGTGTGTATGTGTATATGTGTGATGAGTGTGCATTTATATCTGTGTGTATATGTGTGTATATGTGTGTGTATATGTGTGTGTATATGTGTGTATATGTGTGTGTATATGTGTGTATATGTGTAATGAGTGTGCATATATATCTGTGTGTATATGTGTGTGTGTATATGTGTGATGAGTGTGCATATATATCTGTGTGTATATGTGTGTATATGTGTAATGAGTGTGCATATATATCTGTGTGTATATGTGTGTGTGTATATGTGTGATGAGTGTGCATATATATCTGTGTGTATATGTGTGTGTGTATATGTGTGATGAGTGTGCATATATATTTGTGTGTATATGTGTGTGTGTATATGTGTGTGTGTATATGTGTGATGAGTGTGCATATATATCCGTGCATGTGTGTTGAAAATGAAAGGAAACTTTACAATGTTTATTGACTTTGGTGATGCCAAAAAAGTTTATATAGATTTTTATTATTTCATATCTTCAGAATTTGAAAGTAAACATTGTGTAATTTCAAAAGTTGAAATTCATATTGATTTATAAACTCCATGTTTCCAATTATTTTGATATATGTTTTATCTGCCTTAAAATTATTGAAATGTATTAGAAAAAATCAAAAAAAAAAAAAAAAGCAACTGGATATTTCGTGCAGCAAAGGTGTTCTGGTAATATCCCTTCTAGACTATTTCTGTCTACATTGAATGGTTTACTATATTTCTGAATGTATTAAATTCATAGCATTTATATTCTGATGGTGAATTTTAACTGGTTGACTGACCCCATAAAGAGTTCCTTGTTGCGATTGTTGTTATTGTTTAGCCCCAAGTTAGCCTTGATGTAGCAAACCTATGGTCAAAAATATGTCAGTTCAGTCATGTCTGCCTTGTCTTTCATTCAGACAATGCATCTTAGGACTACATTGTTGAATGTAGTATTCTTTTTTTAAGGTACTTTTGTAAGATTTGAGGGAGATTTGGTTTCTATTTCTAGCTGGTTGAGTGACCATACAAAAGTTCTCTTGTTGGTTTGATTGTGAGAGGTGTAATTCACTGTAACTAACTACAGTAATATTGAATTAGTCATTTGTTTGTTTGTGGGGCTGAATTTAATTCCATGAGCAGGAGAAACTTTTTGCAATAGGCCAACTCCCTGTCTAGAGGGCTATTTATCTCTCACCTGATTTAACAGTCCAGAACGTAGGTATTAGTATTGGTTCCATTTTAGGTTGTTCATTTAAAGGGTATCCAGTTTTCTCCATGCTATACTCACAGGAGGAACTGAACACAGTAATAACAAGCTAATGTAGAACTTGCTAATTTTACAGTATTTCTGTGGTTTTCAGTATTGACTACCTGTTAGTATTTCTTATCGTTAAAGTCATGTGAATGTTAGAAGCCTTAGGTGTTGACTCAACAGCACTATTGAAAAGAGACAAACTGCTCACTGCTTGGTTCGTTACCTACTACTCTACTCAACAAAACATAGTGGCCAGCCATGCTCTCAAAAGAAATTGTATTTTGCTATGTTGAGGCAGATTTCATGAAGTTAATGTATTATTTAATTCAATATATGTATAAGTGTAAACATAATAATGAAGAAGAAATTTCTTGATTGAAAACCTGAAGAGAGAAGGAGAGAGAGGTGGGGGAGAGATAAATAGAGAGAGAGAGAGAGAGAGAGAAGAGAGAGAAAGAGATAGATAGATAGATAGATAGATAGATAGAGAGAGAGAGAGAGAGAGAGAGAGAGAGAGAGAGAGAGAGAGAGAGAGAGAGAGAGTGTGTGTGTGTAATATGAGTAATTAAAAATCTTAATTTCAGTCTATTTCTGTTTGTCACCAGCTGCAATATTGAAATATATCTTATGTTTTCTTACTCAAATGTAAATAAAAATATATATAATTTTGTCCAAGGACAGGTCAGTGCTAGGATATTATTTTAAATAGATTTTCTAAAGCATGTTTAGACATTGAAGGAGGAATCTAGGGCTTTACTTCAGCTTAGCTATTGTCAGACACCAATATATATCAAAATTACAAATGATTTCTGAAGGCGTTCTCATTCTTTATTGTGGTCTGTGTAAGCCAATATGTAATATTTAGATATGCTTAAATGTATCAAGTTAATTTGCCAAATATATGTCTATGATATACAAATATGCTACATTTGATGTAATCTGTGATACTGGACTTCTAAATACATGCTTATAGGATCCTGCTATTGGAATTAAGTTCTACCTCTGTGAAAGGTACCTAACTCTGATTGCTCTAGTTGACTTGTAAAACAGGCTACACTCTTGCTTCCTATTGAACCATTCATTTTTTTTTTGCCCTCTCTATGTAAATGGGACCATCATATCTGGCATGGTCATTTTGTCAAAGATACTCATATCTTTCCCCTGGCTATGTAAGCTGTGTTGCAGGCTTATTAATTTACACAATATAATACTAGACAGATTACTGGATGGTATTGGTCAAGGTCTGTTTGATGTAGGTTGACTTGGACCAAATAACGATAGTTTCTTATGATGGCAGACAACCATAATTTTGTTATGGCAAGGCCCTTGAATAGACCATATTTTATCACTGCTATTTTATAGAACCTGAAATAATGAACAGTAAAGTCACCCCAGTATAATTGAACTCATGATCTCACTCTATCAGGCATCCTAATTAGCACTCCTCTAATTTGGCTACTTTTATAGATATATTTGGCTGAATTGATAGAACATTGGACAAAATATCCTGTTGCATTTAGCTATGCCACTTTACTTTCTTAGCTTAAATTCTACTGAGATCAACTTTATCTTTCATGCTTCCAGGGCTGATAAAATAAATTACCACTCAAGTACAGGGGTTGACATTCTACCTAAGATTTATGAAGAGAGTTAACTATTATCAGTTGTTAAATTATTTTATTTAAAACTTAAAAGGTTTGGGGCTTTTAAATATCCAGTTAGAAGAATTTGTTTATTGATTTGACAATTCACATTTTAAACTTACTTTTTTTTTTAGATGATATATGTATAGAAGGGGATACCCAATCGAAATCAGAATTTTGCAATGTTATTTTATTCACTTAATTTTACATGTTTACACTTTTCTCATCTTTAAAGTATTCTCCATTTGAAGCAATGCATCAATCCAGATGCATTTTCCACTGCTCAAAACAGTGCTGGAACTCATGCAAAGTGATGCCTTTTAAAATGCCTCCATCATTTTTTCTTTCCCTCTTCCACATCTGCAAATTCCATAGCACCAGCTTTCACCAACAGTGATGACTTTTGAAAAAAAAAGTCTGGATCAACTTCCAACTGTTTTTTCATTTGTAACTGCTTTTGATCTTCTGTGAGCAAGTGAGGCACAAATTTTGCTGCAACTCTTTTCATTTGCAATTCCTCACTCAAAATTTGCTGGCAGGAGCTCCAGGACACCAATCACATCAACAAGTTTGTCAATTGTTTAGCAACAGTCCTTCAAGATCAGTTTATGAATTTTCGTGCTGTTTTCTTTCATTTGAGAGATCAACAGTTGTCTTGAACAAGGTTGGTCTTCAAGCTTTAAGTGACCATTCCTAAAGCATGAAAACCACTTGTAAACTTGTGTTTTGCTCATGGCAGCATCTTTGTAAGCCGTTTGAAGCATGACAGCTGTTTCAGCCACCATTTTCTCCAGCAGAAAACAGAATTTCACGGAAGCACATCGTTCCTTTGTTTCAGCTACTGCAAAAATTGATGAACAAGGGAGAAGCACTACAAAACAAAAATGTACCACATGGCAATACGATCCCACTGGATGACACTGGTCAGCAGACTGATGTCTGAGAGTTACATCAAGTGGCTTCTAGCAGCAGAAGCCTGAACTACAATGGGATTATTCCACAGAGAACATTTCCAGTTATTTTTGGTTACCCCCTTGTATACGTATATTACATTAAAGGCTGTTACTATAATTAAAGCCACACGCTGGAAAGGGATGCTGGCTACTTGATAAAATCTTATATAGATTTTATCCTTATATTTAATTGATACATCTCTCTCTCTCTCTCTCTCTCTCTCTCTCTCTCTCTCTCTCTCTATATATATATATATATATATATATATATATATATATGTATGTATGTATGTATGTATGTATTACAGTTTATATATTGCTGTTGTCAGTCTATATTTTGAAAATTAAAGTTATGATGTAGCAAATGAAAAAGGTTGAACGGGCTGCTAGCCTTATGCCTATTATTAGAAACATGCTTCCTCCTCCTTCCCTTCCTCCTCCTATACAACAACAAAGCAGAATTGTTAGTATCAGACAAAATACTTGATATTTCTTCCGACTTTTTATGCTCTGAGTTCAAATCCCAGCCTTTCATTATTTCAGTGTTGACAAAATAAAATACCAGTCAAAGCACTGGAGTTTATATATAATTATATGTAATTGACTGACCGCCTCTCCCCTAAAATTGCTAGCCTTGTGTCTTTGAAACCATCTGTATATTAATATGTTAAGGCTAAAATGTGTTATACTGTCATGTGATTGGCTGAAAGGAAAGGCGAGAGTGAGAGAGTGGGAAAGTGAAGTGTTAATGACTTGAGGTAAGTGGAATGTAATAGTTATTACGTGGTTAAAAAATTAGTTAAAGGGAGTAATATAAAGAGAGTTAGAATGCAATGTTCAGCAGAGAGGTGATGTTCTGGTGGTAAAGAAGAGTAAATAGAGAGTGAAGAGAGAGAGAGAGGGAGAGGGAGAGGGGGAGAGAGTAGCGATGTTATTGCCAGCTAATGCATTAAGCTATCATGTGGTTAGTGGAAGTGAGAGGTGGAGAGAAAAAGAAAGAAAGAAATGATAATGATGTGAAGAGGGGATGATATGGTTAAAAAGTTTGTTGAAGTATGAGGTAGAAAGAGAGAGAGAGAGAGAGAGAGAGAGAGAGAGAGAGAGAGAGAGAGTGAGTGTTTAGCAGAGTGAAATTTTAAACATTGTATATTATTGTAACCGACAAGAAAATAACACTTAACGCTTTAGTATTTAAACCGGCCATATCCGGCCAAAATATTTAATCTGTTTTATGTTCAAACTGACCAGATCCAGGCCCTCACACCTACCCTACAATGTTATTCTACATTAAGTAATTACACCATCAAGATATTGAAGATATGAGATAATGCATGATTAATTCAAATCAATGGGAATCAATAGACATTATGTTTGATTGAATAATCTGAACACTAAAGGGTTAAATATTCAATTTTTTATATCTTTTATCTGTCGATCTGTTTATCTATCCACATCGACAGATACATTGATAGCTGGATGGAAGAAGGAAGGCTTACATTAGATATGATTATAAACTTATAGATAGAAAGATAGATTTTTCAATGAAAGTGAAATAACTTAGCAAAATAGCTGTGGAAGCTATTATTTTAAAAAAAAATGTTATTCAGTCTTTGTATTAACACCAAGAAAAGTAGATATAAACTGCATTGAACTGAACTGAGATAATCTCTGTTGGCAAATAACTACTTAGACTGAACTTAGGCGCAGGAGTGGCTGTGTGGTAAGTAGCTTGTTTACCAACCACATGGTTCCGGGTTCAGTCCCACTGCGTGGCACCTTGGGCAAGTGTCTTCTACTATAGCCTCGGGCCGACCAAAGCCTTGTGAGTGGATTTGGTAGACGGAAACTGAAAGAAGCCCGTCGTATATATGTATATATATATATATATGCGTGTGTGTGTGTTTGTGTGTCTGTGTTTGTCCCCCTAGCATTGCTTGACAACCGATGCTGGTGTGTTTATGTCCCCGTTACTTAGCGGTTTGGCAAAAGAGACCGATAGAATAAGTACTGGGATTACAAAAGAATAAGTCCCGAGGTCGAGTTGCTCGATTAAAGGCGGTGCTCCAGCATGGCCGCAGTCAAATGAGTGAAACAAATAAAAGAGTAAAAGAGTAACTTTGTTACAGAAAATGATGATAATAGTGGTGGTGGTGAGTGGATAGTGAAGATGTACTGTTTTTTTTTAATTGAACTAAATTCTATATATCACCTAACACTTAACATATGTGTATAAGTGCAATTACTTATTGTCTACTTGCTTGAAAATTGATATCTTTATATATAAAAGTGAAGTTGTGTGTGTCTGTCTCCTACGATTTAGATTCCTAACTACTCCCACATTTTGCAGTGCAGTTTAACCAAAACCGGGTATCTTATAGTCGTGATTCATATCGAGCCCTTCTGGGTATTAGCACGTGTCTACGATGAGTCTACGATTTTAAAAATAATTTACCATAATTTTTTTCCATTTTAATGCATTTTTTCGCTATTATATAAAGGAAGTAACTCTCTAAAAATGTCTACGATGAGTCAACGATTTAAAAAAAAAATTTACCATCATTTTTTTCCATTTTTAATGCATTTTTTGCTATTTTTTGGCTATAACTCTCTAAAAATGCTTATATAGTTATTTCCCTTACAAACCCGAGCAACGCCGGGCGATACTGCTAGTTTGTTTATAAAATATGGATGACAGATGATGTAAGCTAACAAGAGAAAGAATGGAGGGTATAGATAACGATGTGCAGAGAAGCAGAGGGCCGAGTCACTAGAACAAGCATGGGAGCATCAGAAATATATTCAAGATAGAATTTAAAATGAAAATGAGAGAAAACATAAAAAAAGATTTAAAAAAAACTGTAAACACATGGTTGAAAGTTACAACATTGGTGACATGAGTATTCTCTGTAATAATTGTAAGGCTCTTGTGAGTAGTGGGGAGCAATTTTCTTCACTACTTCAGGGATTGACAACCCTGCCTGGCATGAGTCCCGGGCTCAGCTGGCTCTGGCTGACAGTACCCGGTATGGGCCCCCATCCAGGGTTACGGAAAGGAGACAACCTTCAAAGAAATCCGGAATGGAGCCCCGTAGGCGGTTTAGTGTTCGACTCGACACTCTTCTGGCAGCTCCTGCAACCAAGCTGGTGTCAAACGTAATGCTCTGCACTCTTTTGGACTATGTCAGCAATGTCGAGAGAGGAATCCTGATGATTGGGCTACCCAGAATTTTTTTACATCTTGTCCAGGCCTGCGCAAAGCTGGAGAGGAAACTGGAGAGGACATGAAACGTAAAAATCAGACTGAATTAGTTTATGCACAACTCCATTGTCTCCCGAGACAAAAGGATGCCAACAAACAACAACTTGTAAAGCTCTTAGATTTATAAATGAACCTCTGAACTGCTGAGAGAATGGGAAAGTCATACTCCCTTAATTATCCAGAAGAACTGATAGGTGTTTTTAAGGGAAAATAATGCAGGATATACAATTTATAAGGGAACACTAATTTTTACAGCTCTATATAAACTTATAACCAACAAAAAATTTTGTATTTACCATGGAATTTCCATGGGTACTGCTTGAAATTGGGAGTGGGTAGGGGATAGTTGATCAAATCAATCTTAGAATCTGATTAGCATTTAATTCTATTGACTCCAGAAGGGTGGAAGACAAAGTTTGGCCTCAGTGGGATTTGAAACTCAAAATGTATAACACCAGAACAGACATTACCAGGAATTTTGCCTGATACTCTTATGGCGCTACTAATCCACCCGCCTCATAATTATAATAATAATGATAATAATAATAAGAATGAAAATGATAATAACAATAATAATAATAATAATAAAAGTAAAAATAACAATAATAATAACAATTAATAATAATAATAATAATAATAATAATAATAATAATAATAATAATAATAATAATTAATAATAATAAAAATAAATTTATAGAATGAAAAATATATCACCAATATTTTCAAAATAATTTAATATTTAAATGTTTAATAATCAAAGGACGAGTTATTTTTCAGTATGTAAATTGTTTTAAATTAAGGTTAATCTTTTTTTCTTTCTTATTTTTGTTTCAAACAACATAAATTGATTCAAACACTATATTTCATTTTAATTTTATTTATTTTTTTTTTACATTTTACTTTTTACTTTTCTAATTTTCATTCCTCATTAAGTCACTTGAATTGTGTTGTTTCAATTGGTCAACTGAGTAATTAAAAATAAAATAAAAATTGATCATTATCTAGTTTGGTAATTTCTGATACTTTGCAGTATATTTATATTAATTAACAGATTTACTGCAATAAATAACATTTCTATTGATATCCAGGTTTCAAAGTTATTTTTTAATATTTTAATTTTTTTTTTGTAATCTATATTAATAAAAAAAAAAATTGAAGAATTTACTACAAATGTATTTATTGTAAATTATAGGTTTTTCCCCTTTCCTTTTTCTTTTTGTGTGTTCTATTAAACTATTTCCTGGATAGTGGAAATGTGTTTAAGTAGTGTTGCTGATGATGATGATGACAGTGATAATGATGATGTTGATTTTATATCCAGTTTTGATATTCATTAGCATAAAACACGTTCTTGATATGCAGAATTATAATTTTTATATCATCCTCATTTGTAATCTAATAGCTTGTTCAGTAAAAAGTTGCAAATTTGTGGCTAGAATTAAAGTTTTTCTTTTTCTGCTGATGAATGCTTTATTATTATTGTTATTATTATTATTATTATTATTATTATTATTATTATTATTATTATTATTATTATATCTTAATTTCTTTTTTCTTTGTTTTCTTTGTTTTTTTGCATCTCTCCAAAACACCATAATTTTTACAGTGTTATCATTCTTAGCTATTAGCAATGTGTCGAAAACAGAATATTTTTAACATGTTAAAAAATTGTGTAGTAAATTTTTATTTTAGAAGAAAAGTGCTTGGCAAAAGTATCAAAGTAAAAATTATGGAGTAAAAGGAAGTGTCATTTAAATATCTCTGACTTTAGGTGTTATGTTTTATGATGCATTGCAAAGGAAGGGATCAGCCTGTAGCAGTTCGATTTTTGAGTAAAGAGATGTAAAATAAGTTAAGAGTTTCTATGATTATCCTCATTTTAAACATTTGCCAGCCAAAAGTACAAAACTACTCCAAATATGGGAGTAAAAAATAAATTACTCCCAATGCAACCACTCACAAATCTAATAACACATGAAAGAATGCAAGTACATAGGTTTCATGTTAGTGTCTATATAGGGATGTTGCTTAATGACAAAAAATTCTAAATTATTTGAGATCTATCTATTAGTTGGAGAAAGAAAACAAAGTCTTAGCAGCAATTGTTAGTTACTCTTAAAGAATTGGGACTATAATTTTAAGTAATTGAGAATGAATTTCACAAAATCTGTTTACATGTTTAGGAGAAAATCTGATTTTTTTTTGCAAGCAAGGTAACATGTATGAAGACATTTTCAGTCTTATAGGACCTTTTCAGCATACTATAGTCTATTCTCTCCTTAATTTATTGAAGTTATCTCATCATGTTCTTTAGGTGGTACTAACAATTTACCACTGTATTTTTTCAATAAATTCAGAATATTTCCTGTACATCTTTTAATATATTACCCCTTAACTTAACTATCTAAAATTCATGCCATTGTCTCACTTGAATTATTTTCCACCTTCCCCTGGTTCATAGTCCAATGAATGGTGTGGCAACCTCAATAGTGCAGCTGGCACAGAAAAAGCACCCAGTACATGATGTAAAGTGGTTGGCATTATAAAAAAACCATAGAAACCATGTCAAAGCAGACACTGGAACACGATGCGGTCCCTGCACTCATTGGTTTCCGTCAAACCATCCAACCCATGTCAGCATGGAACATGACTGTTAAATGATGATGATATATATAGCCATCTTTTTCCATTTCTATTTTCTCATATTCGACAGAAGTCAAATATTGATGTCTTTTAATGACATAAAGCCACAAATATGTAGGGGGAGGGTTTAATATGTTGAATTAATACTAGTATATTACTGATGCTTATTTTATTCTGCTGGATGGATCCTCTCTCTGAATGCAATGGTACATAACAAGATACCACAAGTTATGTACTCTCTACTACTCACTGCCTTATTTATGTCTATATTAACTCTGTGTATATATGTTTATAATTTCAGTTTACATAACCTGTACATACATAGACACATACTACTGCAAAATGGAATCTGAGATCTGATTTTAAAAGAGTATCTGGATGTAAAATGTGTATCATGATCGGATGCAACAGGAATTTTCTGAACAATGTGTATGATAATAGCATTAGGTAAAGCTTTGTACAGATAGATACAATTTGGAATTGAGCTGATGAAGCTGAAATTCATTGATGTGAAAGGAGAATTCTATCATGGTTTGCTACTTCCACAAATATCTTAAGACATATTTGAAAAGTGCCACCAGAGATTTAGAAGTATTCCATTAGTAAATTGACCTAAACTTGTAGCACTTACAAAGTTTCTCTTGCATTTTACTCCAGATAAGAAACTAGATTTCATAGATATCAATTCTGTGGTAGATAATGTGTTCCAATTAAATGTGATTTGCTGGCAGTTTTATCTCAAGGGGTTTTCAAAGAAGAAAGCAGGGCAGCACTGTTCTTCAGATGCATAAAATGTGTTAGTGTTGTGCTTCTGAAGAAATGCCAGTTATTAGAAATATTTCTGGTTTGAGTAACTTCATATATATTTTAGTAACAAATGAGTAAATGAAGATATCGTAAAGAGATTTGATAGGCTGAGCTGACCAACAGCTCTAATTTTCAATGTTCTTTTATATGTCACCAGAAAAATATCTAAGAAAATTTACTTTTTCCTTGTAAGGCCTGGATCATCAGGAATTAATTGATAATAATGATCATATTCGTTTCAAATTTTGGCACAAGGCCAGCAATTTTGGCATGACTTTAGTGGAGGTTGGGGGATAATTCATATTAATACAGGTATGGATTGTTCTCTAAGTTACTTGCAGTCATATATATTAATTGAGCATATCATCGGAATGCATAATATAAAATATAGACTGGCTGTATTTTATTGAGCAAAATATCTATGGTTGATGAACTGGAGTCAAAACAAAGGAAACACAATTTTTTGATGATTTGATGTAAATGAATATTATCACTAAAAGAATAAAAAAAAAGTCAAATGTTATCATAAGCACAAAATAAGATACTTTTTGTTTAACTTTTATGAAAAGGAGCTCTGATCAGACATTCCAACTGTAACCACTTCACCTTTTATTCAAGTGTAGCGCATTCTGAACTACATTGTTTACTATACTCATACTGAGGTTTCGATGATGATGATCATCATAATCATTATCATTTAATGTCTGTTTTTCATGCTGGTATGGGTTGGACAGTTTGACCAGAGCTGGCTAGCCAGAGAGCTGCCCAGACTCTATATATTTTGGCATAGTATCTATGGCTGGATGCCCTTCCTAATGCTGACCCCTTTACAGAGTGTACATGGTGCTTTTTACATGGCACTGGAACATTTATTTTTAGAATGACTTTGTAGGGTAAGCATGAGGTGTTGAATCTCACCATCATCATCATCATCATCATCATCATCATCATCATCATCATCATCATCATCATTATTTAGTGTCTGCTTTCCATGCTGGCATGGATTAGACAGTTGGCTGGAACTGGTAAGCCAGAAAGCTGCACCAAGTTCCAGTCTGATTTGGCATGGTTTCTATGGTTGGATGCCCTTCCTAACGCCAACCACTCCAAGAGTGTAATGGATACTTTTTATGTGCCACTGGTATGGGTGCTTTTACATGCCACCAGCACAGGTACCAGTTACATGACACCGGCCACAACTCCAATTTCACTTGGCTCAGGTAGAATATTTGGGTTTGATACGGCTGGTTTAAATGCTAAAGGATTAAGACACTGTGATTTGTATACAGTTTGGTAGATACTTATGGTGGTTCAATATAGAGATTCCATTGATTCATGAAACAATTAAAAATTTTTGGTGGTTGTTCACAAAAGCTTAACTGAAAGAAAGACTTATTTTGGAAGTAATAACTTTACAAACAAACTTATTGTATTGATATAATGACACAAAACGATATATTTATATTGTATTAAAAGTATTAAATGGATGAGAGACAAACATCCATTTACATTGAATATTATTTCATCTCAGTATTTCATCAGTATTTCATCTCATGTACCTGGTACATTTCTGAAAAACAGGAATAATTTTAAGCGTCTTGTCCCGATGTATAAAATAGCATGCGTGGCTGAGTTAATAGAATAGTGGTCAACCAGCTGAGTCCACTCTTAACATTGTGGTTTGTGCATAGTTTGGCCACTTCACTCTTAAAATGCACAGTTCACTTAGCTGCAAATATGTACTACAAAGTAGGAACTGTAAGTTGCTCCAAGTAATTGCAGTATTGTTGATTTGACAAGAGATTCATTAGTTTGCAGTTTTGGGTTCAATTCCTGCTACAGGAAAAAACAAATTGTGATACTCTAATATTCCACATAGAAAGAGATGCTATAGAAATGGGGAATGAGTACCAGGCTACATGGATCATTCTTACTGATAAAGGATTAGCTTATCAGTGAGACATATAACAAAATATTTACAGTAACTGGAGGTGTCAGGGTAGGGCCTTTGTATCTGTTGGGGCCAGGGATAAGGACAGCCTGTTGCATAAGCACAATTTATCCAATTTTATTTGCTACTATCATTAGAAACCTAACCTCTCCATTTATTATTGGTATATAATTTCTCCAGACTTTCATAAAGTGAAATGTAAGATAACTAATTTTTACTTTAAATTATACATCTATATTTTTTTCTTATTGCATTATAACTTTTGTGATTACAAGTGTGAAAATGTTTTCCCCCGAATCAGTTGATGACTTATAGAAAACTGATTTCTATCTACAATGTGTCAAATATATCAGTAGTAAATATATATGTGAAGAACAATTGTCATAACCTCACGATTTCTATGATATTTTCCAACAACCATGAAGTTGGCTTTAGGCATAGGTGCAAGTTAAACAAACAAATAGTTGCTGTTTCCTTAGTAAGAATGAACAAAATATAAATGAAATTTTCTAAGAAATTTATAAAGGGTAAGAAAGAAGAAAAAAACAGAAAGAAGGAATATTTTGTTATGAATATATTTGATTTTCATGAAGTTCATTTAGATAGGTGCATTTCTGTCACTTAGAATGTCAGTATTGCACCTAAGGATAATAAGCTAGGATGTATGTATGAATAACCATCAAACTTAAAACCATAGTTGTATGATCAATGCTTTGACATATTTTCTTTTTCATCTAACCCAAATAGTGTATACGTTTAGCTGATAAGATAGGTAAAACAAATCTCTAGATATTATAGGTAAAAATAGAGAAATAGCTGGTGGTCATACGTGAGAGTTCAGAGTGTTATAAAAGATGTTATTTTGATGTCATTTTTCAAGTCAAGTTTGAGACAATATTCTAGATGTGATAAAATAACAGCCAGCAGCTACAGCTTACTGCACTTTAGAAATAGGTCCATAAAGGTGTATTCAATATCAAATATACATATATATTGTGTGTATATATATGTATGTAATATATATGAATATATGTGTGTGTATGTGCGTGTATATTTATATGTATATAAGTATGTGTATGTATGTATCTATATGTGTGCATATATATATATTATTTCATTTTATATATATGTATATGTGTGTGTGTGTGAGTGTGTGTATTTAGATGGATTTTTATAAGAATGTGTGTGTGTGCATGTGTGTGTGTTTATATACATATATGAGAGTGTATATATGTATTTATGTATGTATGAGCATATATTGTATATAATGCATTAAATTCTATTGCATCACTACTAATCTTCAGCAAAATACAGTAGAAAAATTTCTGTTAGAATAGAACAGATAATCTGAGAGATTTCTTTTTAATATCGTTCAATTAAATGTCAGAAGCAATGATATCAATTGTTCAAACTTCACTGAGAATGTTAGGTGACTGATGAAGGTATCTGATAAATACACACACACGCACATGCATGTACACAGACAGACGGACAGACATACACACACACACAGAGGCATATGTAGATATGTATTGCATTTATTTATTTGTACATATCTGTACATACAGTCATGCATCATTTTCATATCTTCATCATCATCATCGTAACAGTTATATATTCTACTATAAGTACAAAACCTGAAATTTTGGAGGCAGGGGCTAGTCAATTGCATCACCCCCAGTGTACAACTGCTACTTATTTTATTGACCCTGAAATGATGAAAGGCAAAGTTGACCTTTGTAGAATTTGAACTCAGAAAATGGACAAAATGCCGCTAAGCATTTTGCTTGGCATGCTAAAGATTCTGTCACTTCACTGCCTTAATAATGATTATAACAACAATAATAATGATAATAATAATTTAAAATTTTGACACACAACCAGTAATTTTGGAGAAGGGACCTAGTTGATTACAACAACTTTAGTACTCAGCTAGTACTTATTTTATTGACTCCACCTCCTCCCAAAAAGTAGGATGAAAGGCAAAGTCAGCCTTGGCAGAATTTGAACTTAAGATGTAAAACTGAAAGAAATCCTTCTAAGCATTTCATTCAGCATGCCAACAATTCTGCCAGCTTGCTGCCTTTAATCATCATAATAATAATAATTTTATATCCATTTTCTATGCTAGCATAGGTTTGATAGACTGTTACTGGCCCGGCCGGTTCTTATTTGGAGGTACTGTGCTTCTAAGCATCTTATTTGGCATGCCAATGATTCTGCCAGCTCGCTGCCTTCAATAATCATGAGGATAATAATTTCATATCTGTTTTCCATGCTAGCATAGGTTTGATAGACTGTCACTGGTCCTGGCCAGTTCTTACTTGGAGGTACTATGCTTGTAAGCATTTCATTTGGCATGCCAACAATTCTGCCAGCTCATTGCCTTTAACCCTTTAGTGTTCACATTATTCTGCCAAAATTAATCCTTTTTATCCACATTGTTTTGAACTAATCATTCATTAATCTTGTAGCTATGAGATTTTGATGAGGTAGCTGTTAATTTTTAAAATGATATTGTAGGGTTGGTGTGAGAGACCAGATATGGCCAGTTTGAACATAAAACAGGCAGAATACTTTTGGCCGGATATGGCCAGTTTAAATGCTAAAGGGTTAATCATCATAATCATAATCATTTCATATCCGTTTTCAGTGCTAGCATAGGTTTGATGGACTGTCACAGGTACAGATCAGTTCTTATTTGGAGGCACTGTCCTAGATTTTTTGAGTACCACATCTTACTTGTTCGTTTCATTTGCAGTTACAATTACTTATGTACTCTCACTCATGGATCCACATGTGAAGGATTTTACTCAAATGTGCAATTCAGCCTTCATCATTTGCTGCCTGCCGACAAAACTCATAAGCATGGTTGTGTGGTTAAGAAATTTGCTCTGCAGCCATATGGTTCTGGGTTCACTTGCACTGAGCAGAACCTTTGGCTACCACAGCCTTGGGTTGATCAATATACAGAGTGGAATTTGGTTGAGAGAAACTGTGTGGAAATGTGTCATGTGTATGTGTATGTCTTTTACCAATATATCAGAATAGTTCAATGTTATTGATGAAGAACATATGGTCCTTTAAACAAAGCCTACTAAATTACAGAAGCTGCTTTCTTACTCTCAAGACTTGATCTAAATGTTTGCAACATGGTTAACTCTGCCAAAAGCATCCAAGAATAAGGTGGTAGTGTTAAACAATGACAGATTAAATGAATCAATGACAGATTAAATAAACAATGACAGATTAAATAAATCACATAACATCTCAGAATTCAAATGGTAGACCCAAATACCAAAAGGCATCTCATCCAATGCTCTAATAATTCTATTGATTTATTATCCTGGACTAGTACTTTATTTTATTGACTTCTTAACCCTTTCGTTACCATGTTTCTGTCAGCATGGATTGCCTTTGTTTCAATTAATTTTGAAAGTAATATAAAATTTAGTAAAATCATTATTAAGCTGTGTCTTGGACATAAATTAACATGGAATTTTGATGGGAAATTTTAGTTTTGGTCACTTTAAAACAGAATTTTTATCATAGAAGTAAGGGTGATTTAGTGATGAAATTCTAGGCAAGGAAGCAAAATTTGAAAATAAGAGGCCTGAAAGTAAACCTAGCAAACACTAAAATTTTGGTAAGTAAGATAGAGGACAGACCTTTGTAAATGATTATATTGTCTATAAAGACAGTTGTTTACAACTGGCCTGTGTAGTTAATTAAATTTTATTTACACCTGTAGTATTGGCTTCAATCAATGCTTGTATATATTATTAGTTCCAGTTAATTCATGTCTGTCAGGGTTTGGTTAAGTTGGTGTCAGTTGGAAGAGGAAAGTATGTGTGCAGAGTTAGGCTTGTTAATTTAAATTTAATTTTGGAATCTTGTATTTTAAATTAAATTACATTTTAAATTTAAATTTAGCTTCATTAATAACTTTAATATTTTTACATTTAAAATTTTGATAAAACTATTGTGTTTAAATATCCTATTGTACCATTGATCAGTCATTGTCTGTTTCAATAAAAGTCACCTCTAAATCTATATTACAGATGATAGCATATCCCTAAATGATCATAATCTGTTCCAGTAAAATCTATGTGTAAAATACTTTTCAAAAGCAATTACACACATTTGTAAGAAACTGAACTCACATCATAGCACAGTAAAAAATAGCACTCAGCCACCATAATGCAAAATATTGACAAAACAAATCCAAGCTAAACTCTATCAAGGTATTAAACAAAGCAGCAAATATTACCGTGTGTGTGTTTGTGTGTGTGTGTATGTGTGTGTATACATGTATGTGTTTGTGTGTATATATAATATATATATATATATATATACATAGATGTATACACACGAGTTATAGATCACATGGAAAGCAAACACTAAAATGAGTTGGAGGAAGGTCTCTTATCTGTCTATCATGTGTAAAGTAATATTAAAAAAATATTAAAAAAAAACTCTATGTAATAACCATAGATTAAATATATGTATAGCTTTAGTAAGTAATTTACTTGATGCCTTGATTCAACTAGAATGTTTTTGACTTGATCTACAAAAGCTCAGTCTTATGTATAGAGATGAGAAACACCCTATCAGACATAGAATGATGCAGTTTTGCATTTCACTGGAATAATTTCAGAATGTAGGTTGATTGGAAATTTTTCTTTTATTTTTTGCTGTTTACAAAGAAATCTATGTCAGTTTTGATTTTGTTTGGAATAAGTATATTGATCATCTACTTATAGCTATAGCTTCTGATCTAGTGAAATTATATGGGATATTTAATGTTATTTTCATTTTTTTTATGCTATTGAGGTAAGTATCCTGAGAGGATATTTGGATAAAACAAAAACAAAACACCTTCCCGAAATACTGAATTTCTGTTTGCTGTGAATAATCTTTTCTGCTATTGGCACAAGGCCTGAAATTTTGAAGGAGGTGGTTAGTCAAGGACATTGACCTAAGTGTTCAACTGATACTTATTTTATTGACCATGAAAGGATGGAAGGAAAAATCATACTTGGCACATCATCATCATTATTTAACGTCCGTTTTCTATGCTGGCATGGGTCGGACAGTTTAACAAAAGCTGGCCAGCCAGAGAGCTGTCCAGGTTCCTATTGTTTGTTTGGCATGGTTTCTATGGTTGGATGCCATTCCTAATGCCAGCCACTCTACAGCATGAACTCAGTGCATTTTATGTACCACCATTGTATGTGGCACCAGCATGAGTGCATTTTACATGGCACTGGCATGAGTGCATTTTATGTGGCACAGGCATCTTCCAGACAAAATCCTTTCAGCTGGGAGAGGGAGTAGGGGCATGGCCACAAAGGACATGCCTGTATGCATGGGTAACCGTGATTTTACTTAACTTGAAATGTCTTTTCAGGTACAGCAAATTGCCACTGGTCTATTTTTATCTCCTCAGTGAGGCCCAGAAACTAAAGATCCTTTCTCATCACTTCATCCCACATCTTTCTGGATCTACCTCTTCCACTGGTTCCCTCCACAATTAGATGATATTGGCACTTCTTTAAGCAGCTGTCCTCATCCATATACATCACATGACCATACCAGTGCAGTCTTCTCTTTTGCACACAGCATCTACTGCCCCTTATACCCAACTTTCCTCTTAAATCATTTACACTGTTGTATGTGCACAGTGACATTACCCATCCAATGGAGCATGCTAGCTTCGTTTCTTTGAAGCCTTCTCAAGTACTCTGTAGTCACAGCTCATGTTTCACTGCCATGTAGTATAGCTGTACATACATAAGCATCATACAATCTGTATTTCACTCTGAGGGAGAGGCCCTTAGTTACCAACAAAGTGAGGTTGAGAAATATTTACTCTAGGATATACTGTGTATCAGATTGTTATTTACAAAGTTAGTTTTTTTATTTAGAGGCTGTGATGTTTTTTAATGCCTCATATTAGTTAATAAACATTTCTTAATGCTTGATAACTATGCATTTAAAATAATTGTTTTTATGCTCAAGGCCAACAATTTTGAGAGGAACATGTCATTTGGTACCATCAGTTTCAGTACTTGACTGGTAATCTATTGACACCAAAATTTGAAAGGCAAAATTGACCTCAGTGAGATTTGAAACCAAAACATAAAAAGATGTAACTAAATACTGCAAAAGATTTCATTTGGTACTCTAATGATTCTGTCAGCCCACCACCTTACACATGTAAAATAGTATCAAACTTTTATTGCATTAAGTGGTTAACTGGCACAGATGTTTGAGTGGAGGACAAAATGCCTCACAGAATTGGCTCAAGCTCTCCACACTTTGAATTCAAATCACGATGAAGTTAGCTTTACCTTTCATCTTTACAAAATTGGTAAGATAAAGCACCAGTTTAGGGTAGTGGCTTGGTAGAACTGCTAGAGCATCAGACATGATGCCTTAGAGTACTTGTTCAAGTTTGTTGTTGGTTAAGTTCTTAGGTAGTAGACTTAAACTGTTACTTGGTTTAACACTATCCGCTGACTCTACTTCCCCCTTCTCACCTTTTTCCCCATTTTCACTTCTCTATGCACCCTTACAACCCCCACCACCCATTTTCATGTTTCCTCAGTCATCACTCACTTTTACTCACCTCGCACCCTGAGGATCTATTATATCACTACTATTTTTTTCTCTTTCCAGCTCCACTCTCACTCTCTTCTTAATAGAGTAGTCATATAGCTCTTCTACAGCAAGAAATCTGTTCTGATCTGGCTTCTTCTCTCACACTTCAACCCCTTAACTCCTAGTGTAAAGCTGCCCCCTTGTGGTTTGTAGTCTTTCAAGCTGCATGGTGACTCCACTAGTACTGGTGGCATGAAAAAAAAGCACCCAGTACATGTCAAGTGGTTGGTATTAGGAAGGGTATCAAGCCATGCCAAAGCAAACACTGGAGTATGATTCAGTCCTTGGTCCCATTGCATCTTGTCAAACCATCCAACCCATGCCAGCATGGAATATGGGCATTAAATGATAATTGGGATGATTTATTAATTACAGGGTATACAACAACTGTACAAATGTCTTAAAACTTATAGGTTAAAGCCAGATAATTTTTCTTTGAGGACTTCTGTTCAATCATCAGATACTCTATATTTAATATATCTTCTACTCTACATCCAGATGCATCGAAATTTTCCTTCTATGAATTGTCTCTTTAATCTTGTATTAAGGTAGACCTATCATAAAAGTGTGCATGTTTGTGTGTAATGTAATTTTGTTGAAAGGGTATCTGAATTAAGTAGATTTAGCATTTGTAAAGAGTAGAAAATATAGGTATTACTGATGATTGAATTGATTGAATTGATTGAGTTGCTGGTTAATTTAACTGGTTAATTGATCCATATATCTTATTTCTGGTACAAGGTTCAAATGAAGCTAAGGTCAACTTTATCTTTCATCCCTCTGGAGTCAAAAAATAAAATACCAGTCATGTATTGAGATTGATGTAAGTGACAAGGGTGGTTGGTTGGCAGAATTTGCAGACCATTGATAAAATGTCTTGTGGTTATTACATTCTGAGTTAAAAAAAAACAGCTGATGTCAATTTTGCCTTTCATAATTTTGGGGTTGTAATATGAAGAATCAATGATGCACTAGAGTCACTCTAGCCAACTAAACTGAACTTTACTTTGTTTTCATCTTTTTATCTTTCCAGTGTTGTTTTCATTTTTTCTGTTTTGATAAAATAAAGAACCAGTCAAATTCTTGATTCAACAGGTTCCAATATCTGCAGCCTTACACCTGAGTTAGAAATCATTATTATTTCTTCTTTTTTTTTTTCTTTCTTGTAAAGGTATAATTGTTGTAACAAAGTATGAAGCCATTAGAAATTAGAAAAAGAGAATTAGGGTGCTGGGATGGTATTTTTTATTAAATGTTTTATTTTTTTAACTATTTTACCACATTAGTAGAACTTATTTAGATTGATTTCTAGGAGAAAATAAAAAAAAAATTATCTTGGCAGGATTTGAACTTGTCAATGCAAAGAATTTAGTGTGGCATTCTACTGCCCCATCCATCTTATTTTCCTCTTTTAAATAAGTAAAATATTGTTATAAAAAAGTAAATAACAACAACAACAATAACAATAAAAAACAATAACAATTTGAAGTGGATATATTAATAAGGCATATTGACTCTCTTTCACTCAGCTTTTATTCTATTACACTACCTGAAAGCAAATTTTCTTATTTTCGTTTGAGTTTCCATACATTTCTATGCAGCAGTTATTTACCTTGTAGGACTTCATGTCTGTTATCAAAAGCTGTTATTATAATTTATTTTAGTTCTACAGGTTTCTGTTGTTGTTGTTGTTGTTGTTTTCTATAGCCTCCTTGCATTGTTTTGCACTGATTCAAAAAGACAGTTTGTTAGGATTTTATTTTTATTTCCATGTTTTTGTTTTTTCTTAAATTTTTCAAATTTTCACTTCATATTGAAACAGAAAACTTATTATTTAAGTTCAGTTGAACTATTACGCCGTTAGTATTCACATCACTTTTTATTGTGCATAATAATTTCATTCCATTATCTCATAAGTGTATTATCCCTGGTGAGGATAAAATTAGTAGCTCAAGTGTCGTTCTTAGATAGTTGGTGTATGTCTTGCTCCCTCAGTCATTGAGCATGTGTGTGAGTGCTTGCATGTATGCTTGCGTGTGTGTGTGTGTGTGTGAATTGTGGGAGGAGGAGGAGGAAGAGGAAGTGGAACCAATCTATGAAATGAGAATATTGAGATAGGAAATGATGGGTTGACTCTATGACTTGCATATGTGATGAACTTGAATGGCCAAAACAATTCACACCTCTCACTTGCAACGTTTTCTTCATATTCTGACCGTTTTTTTTACTTTCTATATATATATATATATATATATATATTTTTGCTTAGTTAGTGGAGGAATTATAGTAATGTCTATCTGTAACCTTTCTGAAGAGCCTCCAAAACTGGTGGGTAAGAGCAAAGAGGAAACTATGAATCATGTGTTGGCTGCTGCTGAAGAATTCACTGCAACAACACATTGAATTTGTCATGTCCATGATTCTGCTTAGGGCTTCTGAAACTGTTGGGAGAGAAGGTTGAAGAGATCCTCAATCTGGGCATCTGGCCCAAATGCTTGCTGCAAAATGCACTCTACTAAAGGCACCTATGGTCCAGGTGTTGATGTTAAATTGGGTAATGGATTAAGGTTGTCATCCAAGTGGGCTATAGTAGGATCTGAAATCAGGATCCACAGAGCTGGGACAAACACCACAAGGTATTCTGTCCAAAGATCTAATACTTGTTCCACTTCATCATTGTCTTCTAGGCTATAACAGGAATATAAGACTGACTGCTCCTGGGAATTACTGTATGCTGATGATCTTACTCACATGACAGATTCTGTAACAGAAGTAGAAAAAAAATTCCAAGTATAGAAGCAAAACCTTGAATCGAAGGGCCTTAAAATTGATTTAGCAAAACCTAAGGCTATAGTAAGCAAGAGAATGGGCAGGACCCTACCTCCATCAAGTAAATGACCTTGCTCAATATGTAGGAAAGATGTCAGCAGAAATTTCATACAATGTACCCAGTGCAAGCTATGGACATGTGAGAGGTGATGTGAAATAATAGGAAGGTTATCACAGAAATAAGTGCTTGTATGTGGAAAATGCACAGGAGCCATAAAAACTATACATACTCAGAAATTTGATTTTCTCAAATGCCTCAGAGGTACTTTAGAAGTAGGGGATAATTTCTGCTAACAAGGGGATCTAGTTAGCAGTGGGAGAGGATGTACAGAAAGTGTAACTGCTAGAATAAGATTTACAATGGAGAAAATTCAGAGCTTTCACTTTCGTGGGGAACCAAGTGCATGCAGCTGGAAAACCCATACCAAAACAGACAGTAAACCTTGGTGCAGTCCCCTGCATATATTTATGTACATATATACATGTATACATATATAAGCACACACATACACACGTACATACATATACATATATACACATGCATTTATACAGACATATATGCATATATATATACACACATGTATACATATATATAAGTATATATGTATATATATATATATATATATTATATATATATATATGTGTGTGTGTGTGTGTGTGTGTGTAATATGCATGTATGTATATATAATACATGTGTATATAATATGTATATGTATATATTTATGCATATATGTATAATACGTATGTACGTGTGTGTGTATGTGTATATATATATGTATAGATATGTATACACACACACACACACACACAACACACACACACACACACATATATATATATATAAGAAAAATAAGAAAATAGAGGTAAATCAATTAATAATTATATAGACATAATCTCTGACACCAGTTTTGATTCAAACTTTAGAAATTAATTAAAATGATTAAATCATTGTCAAGTTGAATCTTGTCGGAGACAGAAAAAATATACCATTACATTTTTGTATTTTTATGTGCTGAGTGTATGGAGCATACAAGTTACCTAAGTTACAGGGACGTAAACACACCAACACTGGTTGTCAAGTGATGGTGGTGGGGTGAGTAAGACAGACACATATGCAAATACACACACACACACACACATATATACGATGGGATTCTTTCAGTTTCTGTCTAAAAAATCCACTCACAAGGTTTTTTCCAGCCCGAGGCTATAGTAGAAAATAGTTGCCCAAAGTGCCACACAGTGGGACTGGACCTGGAACCAAGTGGCTTGGAAGCAAGCTTCTTACCACACAGCCACATTGCACCTATACCTGTATATATATATATATATGTGTGTGTGTGTGTGTGGAGGCGCAATGGCCCAGTGGTTAGGGCAGTGGACTCGTGGTCATATGATCATGGTTTCGATTCCCAGTCCGGGTGTTGTGAGTGTTTATTGAGTGAAAACACCAAAAGCTCCACGAGGCTCCGGCAGGGGGTGGTGGCGATCTCTGCTGTACACTTTCGCCACAACTTTCTCTCCCTCTTTCCTCTGTTGGCCTGCTCGCTTAGCCAGCGGGATGGCGTCATTTGAAGGCTAAAACAATGCAAAGCACATTGTGACCAGCGATGTGTTAGAACATCTGATAGCCTGGTCGGTCACGGTGATATATATATGTACTTTATTTTTGAGTTAACAATACACTAGTGGATTCATGTGAAGGGATCTTCACAATTGTTCAAGTCTACCACATGGAAGTGTTGGTACTTGTCTTCATTTCGGATGACAATACAATATGTTACATGAAAGTGAATGTGATTTTGAAATAATTACACAGCTTGCAGGAGGCGACTAATAAGAATATTTCTATTGTTATATTCCTTGTATAGGTCCTAGTTTTTCGCAAGGAATTGCTTTCACTATTGATTAATTAATTCTTTACTTGTGAGAAAATACTCATCCTTGCCCATTCCTTTGTAATCCGCAAAAAAGATAAAATTCTGTACACCAGTGTGGTATTGAGCACTCATTTGTACTGTTGAGTACTAGTGTGTGTGTATGTGTATGTCTATGTATGTGTGAATGTGCGTGTGCATGTATCATGTTGAGTCAGAAATTTTGCAATATCTACCTATCTATCTATCTACATATGTATATAGATGTGTGTATATATATATATATATGAGTATATGCATATATGTCTATATATATGTATATATATATATATGAGTATATACATATATGTCTATATATATATGTATATATATATGTATATATATGTATATATATATATGTCTAAAACATATGCATATATACATACACATATGTACGTGCCTACATCTATACGTATATATACATGCATATATGTGTACAGGACACCAAAAAAACGTCAAACAAAATGAGAAACGAAAACGTAAAAACAGAACCATGGAAACGGACATTTTTTTAAACAACGAAAAAACAGGGTACAAGACATACAACACAAGGAAAATTCCCCTTCTTCAGCCGCCTTCGTTTCATCTACTCCGTGTTTCGAAGGTAAACAGTCTCAAAAGTAACCGACAAAATTACAAAGACAAACTGGAACCATCCTTGCATTTTTTTTATCCTTTTTTATATCATCCAATTGTCTAAATGTTTTGTTGTCGCCTGTTACATTCTTGTTCCCTTTTTCGTTTTGTTTATATATATATATATATATATAAATATATATGTACATATATACATACAGATATATGTATATCTGTATGTATATCTGTATATATGCATGTATATATATGTATATATATATAGATATGTAAGTATTTATATATATATATATATATATATATATATACACATATACATATACATGAATATATGTGTGTATATATCTATATGTATATGTATACATATGTATGTATATTTATGTTTATGTATAGATATGTTTATGTATATATATATATGTATGTATATATATATATATATACATATATGTATATGTATATTATTGTGTGTGTGTATGTTTCCATATATATATACACACACACACATATATATAGATACGCACATCTATATTTATGAATATATGTTTGAACGTGTGAAGGAAACAGACAAGCCTCTTTATTCACTAATGCAAACTATGTTGATTCACCGATAGCATTGAAATAATCCCTTATAATTCAAAATGCTGTTAGGCTATTAGAATTCCACTATTTCATCCAGCTATTGAATTTGTGCTTAACTTACACAATGATATCTATCTAATAAGTGAGCTTATAGAGCTAAATATGTGTTGGGAATGTTCAATCTTGTTGTTCTGAGAGGTTTTTTCCCTTTTTCTTCTCAGCTTATACTAATATTATAATATCTTGCACTTTGAAGGCACCATTTACCTCTGAATCAATATTTTCAATACAATTGATCTTTAAAAAATATGTATATATTTTGTGTGTATGTGTGTGTGTGTGTGTGTGTGTGTGTTTAGATGAGTGAGAGAATTTGAGTGCGAGATAAAAATATGGCATATAATGAAGAGGCAAAAGAATTTTTTTTGTAAATGTATTGTGAAACCTGATGGGTAACTGTAAAATGAGAAGAGAATATTTGTAAAGTCTATTTATAAGATAGGAGTTTGCCTGGGGATGTCATGCGTACCACAATGCCTCTAATGTACACTATCAAAATAAATAAATGAAAAAATGGAAAGAAATATAACAGAATTCCAAACTACAAGAATTCCATCACTAAAGGTTGATTCATTGAAACTCTTTTCCACCCATTTGGCTACTTAGTATAGTTTAACTGTTAATTTAGCAATTTATTATATGAGATGTAATGTGAGAACACATAATCTAGTAGTAAGGGTGTTGCACCCATGATCATGAGATTGTGGGTTTGATTCCCAGACTGGGTGGTGCGTTGTGTTCTCAAGCAAAACATTTCATCTCATACTGCTCTGCAATCACTTTGACATTTGGTGTGTGGTATGCTGTACAGGTAACTTTGCTTTGACGAGGGCAGTGAGCCTATGTGTAGCACCAACATTTGACCACTATAAAAAAAATCACCTGTACTAGTTGTTCAGTGTAGAATTGCAAAACTGTCTTGGATTTGAGGGACTACCATTAAAATAAAATATCAATAAAATGTTGAATTAAATGTAAAACATAAATTATTTCTTGGATTTGAGAGACTACCATTAAAATAAAATATCAAATTAAATCATCATCATCATCATCATCATCATCGTTTAACGTCCGTTCTCCATGCTAGCATGGGTTGGACGGTTCGACCGGGGATCTGGGAAGCCAGAAGGCTGCCCCAGGCTCCAGTCTTATCTGGCAATGTTTCTACAGCTGGATGCCCTTCCTAATGCCAACCGCTCCGTGAGTGTAGTGGGTGCTTTTTACATGCCACCTGCACAGGTGCCAGGCGAGGCTGGCAATGGCCACGGTCGGATTGGTGCATTTTACGTGCCACCGGCGTAAGACATAATTTTTCCTCAGGAAGAAATAATAATGAAAATGGCTACATTTGATGTATTCTGTATTACTATTCCATGTAATCAGGGCTGCCTGACTAAATATTAAACAAAAATGTTACAAAACAATTGAAAAATGAGGTCCAGTAAGTGAATATATTTTATTACTTATAACTATTATTGCCACCATTTTCAAAAATTGTTTTACTTAGTGATTAGGCAAACATAGTTCTCTATTTCATTATTTTTTTTTTATGTATGTTACTTATTTTGCTCCTTTTAGCCATCATTCATTCATTCACTTTCATCTAACATTTGTTTTCCAAGCTAGCTTGACTTAAACAGTAGGTAATTGAAAAAAGAATCTTACAGCTGGATGCTCTTCTTGTTTTGATCCCTTACCTATTTCTCAATTAAAAATATTCTTGTCATTGAGAAATTCCAAAACAGAGTTCATGGACAATTTGTTAACAGGAAATATCATCAAAGGTTACCAGTTGCAGCCCAGCCACAAACAGTGATGTGACTGCTTATAGCAGAGCTGCAAATGGTGGCATCACCATTTGTAGCTATATGTAAACATTTATGCAAGCACATATATGCACATGCACGCACACAGCCTGGCACGCACACACATATATAACAGCATCTTTTTGTTTACAACTTCCAAATTACCTCATCAGGCATTAGTCTATAGTTGAAGACATTTGCCCAAAGTACCTTGAAATGAGACTGGGCCCAAATCATGTGATTGAGAATCAAAATCCTAATCACATAGCATTGGCTGTACGTAACCACATAACTATGGCCATACCATATTCTATTTAATTTCTTTTTACAAGCGACTAATTTTTTTTTATATCCTAAAATTCACTCATTATATATCCAAATAACACTTGCCAAAATGGCAAAAATTTGAAAAGTAGGAAAAAAGCATTTCATTTTGCTTAGTAATTATTTATGAAAACAAAATTAGATGTCAAAACATCAGAAGTCTCTGAGATACTCAAGTCTGATATTCAAGCACTCAGTCAAGTCAAGAAACTGCATAACAATGACAGCATTTAAGCTTTTCAACTGCTGGATACAATTGGTTGTAGGGATTTTGATAGGGGTGCATATCTGAATGTGTTATGAATGGTTTATGTAACAGAATAATTATTTAAGTTTTGAATAGCAGCAGTAACATATGAAATCATGATTGTTGGTTGTTTTCTTAATTTATGTAGTTTTCATGTTGAAAACTGTAGACTGATTGTAAGTGTTGTCGTGTTCTGTGAAGTTTCATGATGGTGATGGGTTTATCTTGGACTTAGTATACCCTCAGGATAAAACGTGAACAGAAAGGGCTATCTTTGAGAATTAGAAAACCATGAAGATAAGTTATATTTGCTGGCTATCATCTAGGATCAAGTTTGATATTGTCCTTCAGCACTTTGTATGAACTCTTTAACCTGGAAGTAGCACCGAGTTGTCTAAAATCACATGATTCTTGACAAAACTAAATCTGTCCCCACCAGCATGAATTTTGTAATAGCTAGCAATCAAATTTATTGCATTATTAATATTTATTGACAATTAAATTCCTACTGAGGCCAGTGAGTGAACAGAAATAACAGAGAGATGGGTTTAATGCCTTCCTTGCAACATTAAGTTACTTGCCACATGATCATAAGTTCAGATCTTATTATAGCCATTGTATTGTGCAGGATACATAAGATTCTATGCTCCATTTTGTATGATTGATAACAAAACTTATATTTAGTTCCTATTTCTTGACTGGGTTATTAACAGGGAGGATGTCATCATCATCATCATCATCGTTTAGCGTCCGCTTTCCATGCTGGCATGGGTTGGACGGTTCAACTGCGGTCTGGGAAGCCAGGAGGCTGCACCAGGCCCAGTCTGATATGGCAATGTTTCTACGGCTGGATGCCCTTCCTAACGCCAACCACTCCATGAGTGTAGTGGGTGCTTTTTACGTGCCACTGGCAAACGGCCACGATCGGATGGTGCTTTTTACGTGCCACCGTCATGGAGGCGAGGCGAGGCTGGCAACGGCCATGATCGGATGGTGCTTTTTACGTGCCACCGGCATGGAGGCCAGTTGGGGCAGCGCTGGCAATGGCCCTATTCGGATGGTTCTCTTATGTGCCACCAGCACTGGTATCACAGCTACAATTTCCATTGATGTTGATCGATTTTGATTTTGATTTTTGATTTTTTGATGTGTATCTTTGAAAGGAATTGTAATATTTAAAAAAAACAAAAGGCTAGATCACTCTGTGTAAGCTATAAATTAAAGGTTGTTAAGCACAAAATATATCCCTTTATCATTTAAGAGTCACAGACTCCACACCAGTGGTTGATTCAATATTCCTCATGTCTTATAAAAAAAATTGGCCGGTGTGCAAAGGAGTTGAGTAGATGCATTAACAAATAGACATACAATTTTTTTTTAGCTATTATTCAAAGTTCTGAGTCAATCACTGTCTGTTAATGTTTTCTTCAAGTTTATTGTTTGATGTTACCAAATACAGTTAGATACTGCAATGGAAACAGGCATTGCCGTGTGGTTAAGAAGTTCACTTTGAAATTATTTGGTCTTTGAGTTTAATCCCACTGTGTGGGACTTAAATAAGTGTTGTTGACCATAGCCTTGAGTCAACTGAAGGTTTGTTGATGAAACTTGGTAGATGAAAACTGTCTAGGGTCTGTGCTTGTTCTTTGTAGTAGTCTTAATCCATCAATCAGTTTAACAACAATGTCAGGCCTTCAGATGCTTTTAGTGGGGTCTACTCTGTTGCATGACCTCAGGTTTGGTTTTTGGTTAGAGGATAACTTTCTCCTCTATTCGAACCGGTCATGAGGCCTTGAAAAGAGTTATGGCACTGCCCTTCCTCATCTGACTTTGCCATCAAAAGACAAAAAAATTAATTGATTTCTTTTTACTTGTACAAAAGACATTACTAAACTAATTCTCATATAACTAAAAGCAGAAAAAATATCGAAAGAAATGAATTCCACAACATATTTTTAGACAGAATAATTAAAAAGATTTTATTCCATGTAACTAAGATCATTTAATAATTTTGAGATTGAAAACAAAAATATAAAAAAAATCATAACAAAAATGGTTAGTATTTTTCTGAAAGATACTTCTTTGAAATTTATTAGAGGGTTAACTGAAAGACATACTCAGCACAACTAAAGCATTACATGAGATAATGGTGTTATGGCTTGCTTTGTAAATTATCAATTCATGAACTTTATTCAAGCATTTTTCAGATGTATAGCTGAATAAATTTTTTCTTTACTATTCACTGTGTATACTTCTACTGATAAAATGTAGTCAAATTCCTTCTTAAAAGCTCTGAAATACCTTAGGGTATAGCTTTTTTTTTTTACAACACATTTTTCTTATTCCATCATTAATAATTACTAGTCTAGCTTTTAGCATTAATTATCCACTCTATTCTATAGGTGTTATATTTATTTATATCTTGTATTTATTGTATGTTTATTTTATATTCATATCTCACCAAATATGTATTTTATATGCATTGCTATTTCAAGATATAATTTTTAAACCTTTACCTAGTGTTGACTTCTTAACAGTGCTTAAAAGATTTATCTGTCAGTTTTAGTCAGATTTAAACTTAATTTTGTTTAAATTTTATATTTTTATATATATTTTTTCTGAATTATAAATCCTGATAAAACAATTTCTCTGCATTAGGTGGCATATACAAATTGAAAACTGACAAAGTACTGGAATTCTTCAGAATTGCATTCTGTTAGTGATATAGAAATTTTTCATATGTCTTTTAGGAAAATGTATTGTGTAATGAAGATGCAAGAACATTTATTTAGATTATAAACCTAAATGTATTTTATGTTGCTTGCTCTTCTATAATCTATATGTTCTTTCCTTTAACTCTTACTTGTTTGTTATTGCTCTCATGAAAGTTTTTGTTTTTATTTGTACAAATGACTATATTCCTTGATATAAGACCCTATTTACAAAAAAATATGTCTCTATGTATTTGTTTTGCAAGATTCTTGGTGTGAAAACATGTGTTGGGGATAAAGATGACCGTCCCCAAGTATAACTTTCTGCAATAGTTTCTTTTCATTTGTAAAATATCATAATGACTGGCCAGACAGTTGTTTGTTCAAATCTTACCCCTATCACTGTGTTGGGCAAAGTACCAAAATAACCTTACTCTAGTTTTCTTGAGGACATCCAGCTGTTTATAAAATAATTGCTTTAACAAATAAGTTATAAGGCGCAGGAGTTGGCTGTGTGGTAAGTAGCTTGCTAACCAACCACATGGTTCCAGGTTCAGTCCCACTGCGTGGCATCTTGGGCAAGTGTCTTCTGCTATAGCCCCGGGCCAACCAATGCCTTGTGAGTGGATTTGGTAGACGGAAACTGAAAGAAGCCTGTCGTATATATGTATATATATATAAGTGTGTGTGTATATGTTTGTGTGTCTGTGTTTGTCCCCCTAGCATTGCTTGACAACCGATGCTGGTGTGTTTACGTCCCCATCACTTAGCGGTTCGGCAAAAGAGACCAATAGAATAAGTACTGGGCTTACAAAGAATAAGTCCCGGGGTTGATTTGCTTGACTAAAGGCGGTGCTCCAGCATGGCCGCAGTCAGATGACTGAAAGAAGTAAAAGAGTAAAGAGAGAGTATCCAATCCCTGTAAGTGCAGCCGGATGGATGTAAAACAGTACAAAAGGGAGCTAGTTCTTATTTTAACAGTTATTCTCTTTAAGTACCTAATGTACTTTAGCAACATTCATTTTATGTAACACACGTTTTTGCAACTATTATTTTCTTTCTTCATTGATACATTAGGGATTTAATTAATCATTATGAATTTGCTAATAACAAATGTTATTTTGAAAGAAATACATCTTTTGACCGAGCCAACAAGAGAAACTTCATGTGGTTGCTAAATCTGTGAGAAAACAGTAGCAAATCTCTTTCAAATTACAGCCTGTCATTAAAATAAAAACACATACACTAGATGATGTAACCTAGGATACACTATTCTTAGATGAATATAGGATGATCACAGCTAGAATGCACTTGATTACAGGTCTGTTCAGTCTAGATAGGCATTAGAAGATGACTGCCAAGATCACTCACAGGTTGAATGCATTCCACCAATGATGTCTATGTAGCATACTCGAGATTACCTACAGGGATAGAATCACAAACTTTGTTGGAAAAAGGAATGTGACTTGTTCAGGTCATGTTTTCTAACTGCTAAAACAATGTTCAAGACTGATATACAATGGGTACCACCATAGGGATAAAGGAAGAGAGGGAAACCTGAAAAGATGTGGCTCAACACCTTCAAAGAGGAGGATCTGTAACAACTTAGCATCACTTGGTCTGGAACCCCTATCTTGCCCAGGATATTAATCGTCTGGAAACCGTTCAGCGATGGACAACCAAGAGAATACCCTCCATCAGGCATTTGTCATATTCTGAACGCCTTGCTTCCCTGGGCATGGACACATTGAAACTCCGATGTCTGGCAGCTGACTTGGCAGACACCCATAAAATTATTAACTATCTTACTAACAATAACTCTGAGCACCTTTTCAAACTCCACCTGTCTAACACCTGTGGACATGATTACAAAGTCAGAAAACAGCACAGCTCCCATGACTTTTGGAAACATTTTTTCATGCTAAGAGTTGCTGAGGTATAGAACAAACTGCCGGCATCAGTTGTTAGTTGTTGGAGCACTGCATC